>NC_041012.1:22660260-22960260 GCF_004193775.1 Glycine soja | reverse complement strand
TGCCCTTGTGGGGTAGGATTGCATCATTCCCTCCCCCTTGAAAAGGATTTGACCTCAAATCCTGAAGTTCATGAAACTCTAGACTTTTTTCCTCAACACCTGTAAAAGGAACAAAAACATATATCTTAGTGGTGTTCGGTTTGAAGTAAGGCAAGGTCTGAAAACCCATTTCTTGGGCATCTTCCCATGAAGGAACATGGTTCGCCACAAACTCAATGGGTGGTGCTACAAGTATAGAAAAATATGGGACAAACCTTTTGTAAAATTTTGTTATGTCATGGAAGCCCCAAATTTTCGTTATACTTGGTGGAGTGGGCCACTCAAGAATGACCTTTATTCTCTTAGGGTTCATGGGAACCCCTTGATCACTATTTAAAAAATTAAGAAAAGTAATGCAATAAAACATACCTTTTTCTGTATTTTCATGTTGATTATTCCTACCAAAAAGAATGACAAACCTAAGGTGTCCCATATGAGTAGCTAAGTTTGTATTGAAACTAAAAATAAGAACAAACCTACCTAATGAGTCCCTATGTACACAAATCATGAAGATGTTGGGTGCACGAGTGATTTTATAAAAGAGGGTTGCACCACTCAAAATATTCATCATACCACCTATTTTTGGTATTCCGTGCCTAATAATACCTATTTTGGGCACCAACAAGCACAAGGATTTAAGCTCTTGCGAACCAAACCCTCATCCAACAACTCTTTTACTTGAGGAATAAACTCAAGTCCAAGAGGTGTGGCAATGATAGCAAGTGTCTTTTTACAAAGGAGAAAATGTGGAGGTTATCTAAGAGGGGAAATTTCTTTAATATTTGTCTTTATTTCAAGAATCCCTTTCCTTCTTAGTTAGCCTCTTGAAGTAGTAGCCTCATCTTGGAAACTATAAATTCTTGGCTCCTCATAATCATGGTTTTCTTGGTGGGGCATTGAGAAATAATGTGTCCTTTGCCAAGACATTTAAAGCACTTTATAGAGCTAGTCTTTTCTTGCCTACTAGCCTTAGGGGGTTTCTTTTCTATTGTCTTCCCCTTATTATCTTTGGGCTTAAAAGGTGCTGCCCCTAAGATGCCTAGACCTTGGTCTTTATTTGGATAAGAATGAGAGCCATAAGATATTAAAGTAGACTTTCTTTTAAGTTTTTGCTCTACCCTTATTTCCCAATCTAAGTAAGCCTCTACATTGTCCTTCCCATGGAAGTATGGGAGGCTAATGTTAGCCTCTTGAGTCTTTCTTTCATTTTCTCTCCTATGGGAGTGAGGTCTAATATGTGACCTATGCCTTCCTTCATAATAGTCATGAAGTTCTTCACTTAGGCTCTTGCAAGAGTTATGACTACTATAGGAGGCATGTCTTTCTCTTTTCATTTCTTTCATTATTTTTCTTCTTTCTTCCTCTCTTATTTTCTCTCTTTCATCTTGACTTATTTCTTCCACTCTTTTTTTTCCTTTTTCTTTTCTCTCTTGTTTTTCTTTCCACAACTTAAGGGATCTCAACTCATCTAATATCTTATAGCACAAGTTTTTGAACAAATACCTTTTCTTGAAAGAGAAAGTTTTGAACAAAAACTTTTAGAAAGATGAAGAGAAGATGAATCAGAAAAAATCTGTTGAAAGAGATGAAAGAAAATATTGAAAGATTGATTGAAAGAGATGATTGAGATGAATGAAAATTGTTTCATGCCAAGGTCACAGATTTATAATTTCTTGATGACTCATGTCAAAACTTTAACTCTTGGTAATTCCTTTAAATCTAATTACTTAAAAAGTTATGACTTTTGAAAGAATCTTCAGAAATAAGTCACTTGAAGAATTATGACTTTTGGAAATCAATTTTTCGAAAATAGTCATTGGTAGTCGATTACACATCAACAGATGTGACTCTTCATTTTGAATTTTGAAAATTTTAACGTTTTAAAACACTGGTAATCGATTACATGTTTATGGTAATCGATCACAGCTTTGTAAATCAATTTGAAAAACAATGCTGGCTTCTGGTAATCGATTACTACTTTCTGGTAATCGATTACCAGAGTGTAAAACTCTTTGGTAAAAGATTTTGTGAAAACTTCAGTGCTCTCCCCCTTTGGCAACATCAAAAATCCAAAGTGCGTAAGTAATATAAAACATACATAAATGATTAATCATACAAGAAAATAGAAAACTTAGAACAATCGAACAAGATAATAACTTAACCATACAACAACTTAGAAAGACAATACTTTATTCATAACATCAAATAAACTAGAAAGTCATCCACAATATTCAAATAAAACATATATGAATAATTTAAAAAAAAACATAAAACACAATACTAAATGTAAGTACATACCACTACTCATATATTATTAAAGTAATTAAGTTTAAAACACATAATCGTAAACAACCAAGAGCAAGTCAATATAATCATCATGTTCAGTCATACTAAGCAAGTATTAAAAGAAATACTAAGTATTCAAATGTCATAAAAACATAGCCAAATACAAGGCTTAAAAACAAAATATAATTATAATCTAAATCTATTATCAGAGAATCAAAACTTAATTCTAAGTAACAAAAATTAGTTATGAACACATACATGGTAACTCATTACTTATCTCAATTATTTTAGCATATCAATATAATTTTGACAAAATCCAATCATGTCAAATCATACATAAATGGATAAACATACAATAAATGCATTTATACAAGAGAGAAAAACTTATAAAAATCAAACAAGATAATAAATCATCCACAAATCATAATAAAAACATGTGTATCAAATAAGTCATAAGTCATAAAAAATAACCATGTAGAACCATAACACATAAAGCAACTAACAAGTTTTAAACTTTTTAGAAAATAAAGTACTAATAAAGTTTCAAAACATAATTCACTAAGTACTAAATAAGTAAACAAGATAATCAAATTTAACCACATAACAGAAAGACATTAAAACAAACTATTTTGCACCCATAAAAAAAACATATTCACTATCTTAATCAACATAACCTTTAAATATAATAAAAAAAATCATAATAACTCTCAAACACAATCAATCATCAAACATTTCAAATTAAATTAATTAAATTATTAATCAACTAACTATGCACAATAATTTCTATTCCAAAAAAAATATAATGATTATTTTTATTAATTTCAATTTCAAATTTCTAATTTTAAATTTTAAATTTTAAATTCCAACTTCCAACTTCCAATAACTTCCACTTCCATTAACTTCCATTTTCAACTTTCAACTTCCAGTAACTTCCATTTTCAACTTCCAACTTCCAATAACTTGCAAATTTTAATTTTCAAACTGTCAACTAGTTGGACACAATTACCAAAGAAAAAAAATCAATCATGTATATGAAATTTTTTTAAAAAACTAAATACAGTTAATTAATCATAATAAATTTTAACACTTCAAACCATTATTTTTATTTTTTAACAAAACCTAATCATCTTAGAAACAAAACATAAGCAATTTAAGCATTAATCAATTCAAACAAAATTCAATTAATCATACATATTCAAAATTAAAACTAAATATAGTTAATTTAAACATTTTAAACACAATCAAACAATTTCAACAATTATTTTCTATTAGCCACAAAAATAACTAAACTGAAAATACTGATCATACATTAATTCATAGAGATGGCTTAGATGTTACCTCTTTTGAGATTTTACTGATATTGTTGTTGCCGTATGTAAGATGTTCATTTTTCTTGGGGAAAATCATTGTAAATTTGGATACATCTCCCGTTATATGCTTTGAACAACCACTGTCGATATACCACTTCTTCCTTACAGATTCTTCTTTGTTGTTTTCTTGAGATTTTGTCATGAGACACAAGTTGACTTGGTCTTCATCATAATCTTGAAATGATTTCCGATTTGACCTGTTCCTGAAAATACTTTTGAAAAACAAAGAATTTAAAGAGGCCATTAATCTAGAAGTGGTTAAACTTTCTACAAGATACCTGCTTTGATACCACTTGTTGGATCAAGTGGCCACGGAATAATTAAGAAGGGAGGGTTGAATTAATTATTAACGAACCTTTACTAATTAAAAATCTACCCTTCTTAGGCTTTTACTAAAATGTAAAGAAAGTAAAGAACAAAAATAGAAACTTAACCAAAAGTAAAAGCGATAAATAAAGTGCACAGCGGAAAATAAAGAGTGTAGGGAAGAAGAAGACAAACACAAGAGTTTTATATTGGTTTGGCAACAACCCATGCCTACATCCAGTCCCAAAGCGACCTGCGGTCCTTGAGATTTCTTTTCAACCTTGTAAATTCCTTTACAAGCAAAGATCCACAAGGGATGTACCCTCTGTTGGATCGAGTGGCCTCAGAATAATTAAGAAGGGGGGGTTGAATTAATTATTCCTAAACCTTTACTAATTAAAATTTACTCTTTTAAGGCTTTTACTAAATTGTTAAGAGAATGAGGAGTAGAAGAGAAACTTAACAGAAAGTAAAAGCGGAAGTTAAATCAACAGCGGAAAGTAAAAGAGTAGGGAAGAAGGAAACAAACACACAAGAGTTTTTATACTGGTTCGGCAACAACCCGTGCCTACATCCAGTCCCCAAGCGACCTGCGGTCCTTAAGATTTCTTTCAACCTTGTAAAAATCCTTTTACAAGCAAAGATCCACAAGGGATGTACCCCCCCTTGTTCTCTTTGAACCTAGTGGATGTACCCTCCACTAGAACTGATCCACAAGAGATGTACCCTCTCTTGTTCTTAGTGAAACCCAAGTAGATGTACCCTTTACTTGTACCACAAAGGATGTACCCTCCAATGTGTTGAGACAAAGATCTCAGGCTGTTAAACCTTTGATACTTTGTGAATGGGGATACAAAAGAATTCTCAGGAGGTTAGTCCTTTGAAAACTTTTGTATTAGGAAATGGGAAGAATCAAAAGAATTCTCAGACTGTGTCGTTTTGAATTCTTTGACAAGGGAGAAGGGAGACACGAAAGAATTCAGGCGGTTAGTCCTCGGCGAATTCTTTTTGGCAAAGGGAGAAGGGAATGAAAAGGATGAATAGCACAAGTTTTCAAGGTTTAGAAAACCAGAAAACTTCAAAAAGCTTTTGGTACAAAGAAGAAGAAGAAGTTCAAAGAGATTTAGGACTTGTAAAGGATTGTAAGAGATTGATTGAAAAAGTATTCAAGATTATTGAAATGCAAAACAAAGCCTTGCTTTTATAGACTCTTCATGTCTGGTCAAGACAACCATTTAGAAGAGTTATAACTTTTAGAAAAACTTAAAACCAATTTGAAAAAGTCAAAAACCTTTTGAAGAGTTACATCTTTTGATTTATTCAGAAACAATCACTGGTAATCGATTACCAAATTAGTGTAATCGATTACACAAAGCTTTTGTGTGAAAGGATGTGACTCTTCACATTTGAATTTGAATTTCAACGTTCAAAGGCACTGGTAATCGATTACCAAAACATTGTAATCAATTACAACCTTTTGAAAATAATTGGAATGTTGTAAATTCAATTTGAAAACTTTTTCAAAACAATTTTGCTACTGGTAATCGATTACAACAATCTGGTAATCGATTACCAGAGAGTAAAAACTCTTTGGTAAAGGGTTTTGTCAAAAACTCATGTGCTATTCAAAGTTTTAAAAAACTTTTTAATACTTATCTTGATTGAGTCTTCTCTTCATTCTTGAATCTGGAGTCATGAATCTTGATCTTCATTCTTGAGATCTTGAACCTTGAATCTTGATTCTTGATTCTAGGCTTTCTTCTTGAGTCTTGAATTCTTCTTGATTCTTGAACTCTTGAATTGTTCTTGATTCTCTTGAGTTGTTCTTTGATTAATCTTTGAGCTTTTTGTCATCACCTTTGTCATCATCATTGTTATCATCAAAACACCTTTGAATCACCTTTGATTCACCATGAAGCTTTGCTTTTACAATGTTCCCCTTTTTGACGATGACAACTTCTGAAATCAAGAAACACACACACACTTTTTCCTAGTCGATCACTCTCATAAATTCTCCCCCTTTGTTTTTGAATTTATGCTTATCTTAAAAATAAGTTGATTACTCATGTGAATTCTTGATTTAATCCTATTTCTCTCCCCCTTTGGCATCAACAAAAAGCCAAAGTGTGTATTAAAATATAACTAAACATTCATACAATGTTCATGGAAAAAAAATATCAACCAAATCATGAAGCAAGAATCATGAAGTAACAATCATAAATAGATTAACTATAAAACCCATATAGTCGAATAACATATTTAATATTTGTTCAAACATACCATGCAAATAGGGAAATAGTAAATTGTTCAAATACCATAACAATATAGAAAATTATTTTGATAAGTCACTAACATCTATTAGTCCTAATTCTCTTCTAATGTTATAGAAGGTATCCTTACTTAGTGGTTTTGTAAAGATGTCTGCAAGTTGATTTTTAGTATCTACAAACTCTAAAATAACATCACCTTTTAAAACATGATCTCTAATAAAATGATGCCTAATTTCTATATGCTTGGTTCTAGAGTGAAGAACTGGATTTTTAGATATGTTTATGGCACTTGTGTTGTCACATTTTATGGGAATGTGATCTAATACTATTCCATAGTCAGATAGTTGTTGCTTCATCCACAAAATCTGTGCGCAACAACTACCAGCAGAAATATATTTTGCTTCTGTTGTGGATAATGCTACACTATTTTGTTTCTTGCTATTCTAAGAAACAAGTGCAGATCCTATGAATTGACATGTACCACTAGTGCTCTTCCTATCTGTTTTTGATCCAGCAAAATCTGAATCTGAGTATCCTACTAGGTTGCATAAAGAATTCTTAGGATACCATAATCCTAAACTAATTGTTCCTAATAAATATCTTATAATTCTTTTTACTGCCATTAAATGTGAAAACTTTGGATCTAATTGAAATCTTGCACACATGCATACACTAAACATAATGTCTGGCCTACTTGCATATAAGTAAAGTAGAGATCCAATCATACCTCTGTATTGCTTTGGATCAACAGGTTGACAGGATTCATCTTTGTCAAGATAACAACTTTTATTCATAGGGGTAGCCAAGTGTTTTGAGTTTTCCATTCCAAATCTCTTAATGAGTTCTTTGCAATATTTTGCTTGATTGACGAAGATCCCATCATTTGTTTGTTTGATTTATAGTCCAAGAAAGTAATTTAACTCACCCATCATGGACATCACAAACTCACTTTGCATATCAATAGAAAATTCCTTGCACAAAGATTCATTAGTAGATCCAAAAATTATATCATCAACATAAATTTGTACTAACGAGATATCATTATCCTTTTTTTTATGAATAAGGTAGTATCTACTTTCCCTCTAGTAAAATTGTTTTCTAATAGGAATTTACTTAATATTTCATACCAAGCCCTAGGTGCTTGTTTTAGGCCATAAAGTGCCTTCTTTAATCTATAGACATGGTCTAGTTTTTGTGAATCTTCAAACCCAGGAGGTTGTTCCACATATACCTCCTCCTGAATTAGACCATTTAAGAAAGCACTTTTGACATCCATTTGATATAGTTTAAAATTCATAATAGATGCATATGCTAATAACATCCTGATGGCTTCTAATCTAGCTACAGGTGCAAAAGTTTCTTCCTAGTCTATACCTTCTTCTTGGTTATATCCTTTTGCTACAAGTCTAGCTTTATTCCTAATTACTATACCATTTTCATCTAATTTATTTCTAAATACCCATTTAGTTCCTATGATTGGATAATTTGAAGGTTTTTCTACTAATTCCCATACATCATTTCTTTCAAATTGATTTAATTCTTCTTGCATAGCTACTATCCAATGGTCATCTATAATAGCTTCTTTAAAGTTTTTAGGTTCTATTAATGAAACAAATGCCATATTATTGCATAAATCTTTAAGAGAGTGTCTAGTTGTTACCCCTAATGAGATATCACCGATGATGTTATCAAGAGGATGATTTCTTGAAGTTTTCCATTCTTTAGGAAGATTATCATTTTCTTGTGTTGTGTCATCTTGATCATCCTTGTCTTCATCATCTCTCTTTCTTTTCAGATTTCTTTCTTCATTTTGAGTATCTTCCAAAGTATCTGCAATATCATCAACAAACTCCTTTCTCGGGGAGGTAATGTTAGTTTCATCAAAAGTAGCATGTATTGATTCCTCAATCGTCATAGTTCTTTTGTTGTATATTCTAAATGCTTTACTATTTAAGGAATACCCAAGGAAGATACCCTCATTTGCCTCGGCATCAAACTTTCCTAGACTTTCTTTACCATTGTTTCGAACAAAACATTTACATCCAAAAACATGTAAATGTGCAATATTTGGTTTTCTATTGTTAAAAAGTTCATACGGGGTTTTCTATTAGTTATCAACAATAACTAATGCATAGTAACTTCCACCAAAACTCATGACCCTAGATGGTCCAAACAAATCCATGTGTAATAATTGCAATGGTTGAGTGGTAGAAACAATATTTTTAGATTTAAATGATACTTTTGTTTGTTTACCTTTTCGGAATGCATCACATAACTTATCTTTTTCAAATTTTAATCTAGGCAATCCAATGACTAGATCCTTTGAAATTAACCTATTTAGATGATCCATGTTAATATGAGAAATTCTCTTATGCCATAACCATGGATCACAATCTTTACTTAAAAAGCATCTATCATTTACAGATTTTTGTTTTAGATCAATCATGTAGACATTATTTTCTCTAAAACCTATATGTTCAATATCTTTGTCATGCTCATGCTTAATAACACATTTTTCAGAATCAAAAGATACTTTATATCCTTTATCACATAATTGACTAACACTTAATAAACTATGCTTCAAACCTTCTACAAGCAACACATTTTCAATAGGAATAGAAGAACTCGTACCTATTTTACTGACTCCAATAATTTTGCCCTTGTTGTTGTCGCCGTATGTAACATGTCCACTTTTCTTGGGAGAAATAGTTGTGAATTTGGATACATCACTAGTCATGTGCTTGGAACATCCACTATCTATGTACCATTTCTTCCTTATAGAATCTTCTTTGTTATTCTCATCAGATTTTGTCATGAGACACAAGTTGACTTGGTCTTCATCATGATCTTGGAATAACCTGTTCCTGAAAATACTTTTGAAAGACAAAGAATCTAAAGAGGCCATTAATCTTCAAGTGGTTAAACTTTCTACAAGAAACCTGTCTGATACCACTTGTTGGATCGAGTGGCCTCAGAATAATTAAGAAGGGGGGGTTGAATTAATTAATCCTAAACCTTTACTAATTAAAAATTACTCTTTAAAATCTTTTACTAAATTGTTAAGAGAATGAGGAGTAGAAGAGAAACTTAACAGAAAGTAAAAGCGGAAATTAAATGCACAACAGAAAGTAAAAGAGTAGGGAAGAAGGAAACAAACACACAAGAGTTTTTATACTGGTTCGGCAATAACCCGTGCCTACATCCAGTCCCCAAGCGACCTGCGGTCCTTGAGATTTCTTTCAACCTTGTAAAAATCCTTTTACAAGCAAAGATCCGCAAGGGATGTACCCTCCCTTGTTCTCTTTGAACCTAGTGGATGTACCCTCCACTAGAACTGATCCCCAAGAGATGTACCCTTTCTTGTTGTCAGTCAAACGCAAGTAGATGTACCCTCTACTTGTACCACAAAGGATGTACCCTCCAATGTGTTGAGACAAAGATCTCAGGTTGTTAAACCTTTGATACTTTGTGAATGGGGATACAAAAGAATTCTCAGGCGGTTAGTCCTTTGAACATTTTTGTATTAGGGAATGGGAAGAATCAAAAGAATTCTCAGACTGTATCGTTTTGAATTCTTTGACAAGGGAGAAGGGAGACACGAAAGAATTCAGGTGGTTAGTCCTTTGTTCTATTGGAAAAGGGAGAAGAGAGACACAAAAAGAATTCAGGCGGTTAGTCCTCGGGAAATTCTTTTTGGCAAATGGAGAAGGGAATGAAAAGGATGAATAGCACAAGTTTTCAAGGTTTAGAAAACCAGAAAACTTTAGAAAGCTTTTGGTACAAAGAAGAAGAAGAAGTTCAAAGAGATTTAGGACTTGTAAAGGATTGTAAGAGATTGATTGGAAAAGTATTCAAGATTATTGAAATGCAAAACAAGGCCTTGCTTTTATAGACTCTTCGTGTCTGGTCAAGACAACCATTTAGAAGAGTTATAACTTTTAGAAAAACTTAAAACCAATTTGAAAAAGTCAAAAACCTTTTGAAGAGTTACATCTTTTGATTTATTCAGAAACAATCACTGGTAATCGATTACCAAATTAGTGTAATCGATTACACAAAGCTTTTGTGTGAAAGGATGTGACTCTTCACATTTGAATTTGAATTTCAACGTTCAAAGGCACTGGTAATCGATTACCAAAACATTGTAATCAATTACAGCTTTTTTGAAAATAATTGGAACGTTGAAAATTCAATTTGAAAACTTTTTCGAAACAATTTTGCTACTGGTAATCGATTACAACAATCTGGTAATCGATTACGAGAGAGTAAAAACTCTTTGGTAAAGGATTTTGTCAAAAACTCATGTGCTATTCAAAGTTTTAAAAATCTTTTTAATACTTATCTTGATTGAGTCTTCTCTTCATTCTTGAATCTTGAGTCATGAATCTTGATCTTGATTCTTGAGATCTTGAACCTTGAATCTTGATTCTTGATTCTAGGCTTTCTTCTTGATTCTTGAACTCTTGAATTGTTCTTGATTCTCTTGAGTAGTTCTTTGATTAATCTTTGAGCTTTTTGTCATCACCTTTGTCATCATCATTGTTATCATCAAAACACCTTTGAATCACCTTTGATTCACCATGAAGCTTTGCTTCTACACCCTCCCTTATTCTCTTTGAACAACCTAGTGGATGTACCCTCCACTATCACTTATCCAAAAGAGATGTACCCTCTCTTGTTCTCACTCACAACAACCCAAGTAGATGTACCCTTACTTGTACCACAAAGGATGTATCCTCCAATGTGTTAAGAAAGAGTTCTCAGGCAGTTAGTCCTTTGAAACTTTGTGAAGGGGAAACAAAAGAATTCTCAGGCGGTTAGTCCTTTGAAATCTTTTGTTTGTTGGAAAGGGGAGAATCAAAAGAATTCTTAGACTGTGTCATTTTGAATTCTTTGACAAGGGAGAAGGGAGACACAAAAGAATTCAGGCGGTTAGTTATTTGTTCTTTTGGAAAAGGGAGAAGAGAGACACAAAAAGAATTTAGGCGGTTAGTCCTTGGGGAATTATTTTTGGCAAAGGGAGAAGAGATAAACAAAAGAATTCAGGCGGTTAGTCCTTCGTTCTTTTTGAAAAGGGAGAAGAGAGACACAAAAAGAATTCAGGCGGTTAGTCCTTGTCGAATTATTTTTGGCAAAGGGAGAAGAGAATGAAAAAGATGAATAGCACAAGTTTTTGAACAAAAAACTTTTCTTGAAAGAGAAAGTTTTGAACAAAAACTTTTAGAAAGATGAAGAGAAGATGAATCAGAAAAAATCTGTTGAAAGAGATGAAAGAAAATACTGAAAGATTGATTGAAAGAGATGATTGAGATGAATGAAAATTGTTTCATGCCAAGGTCACATATTTATAATTTCTTTATGACTCAAGTCAAAACTTGTAACTCTTGGCAATTCCTTTAAAACTAATTACTTAAAAAGTTATGACTTTTGAAAGAATCTTCAGAAACAAGTCACTTGAAGAATTGTGACTTTTGGAAATGATTTTTTCGAAAACAATCACTAGTAACGATTACCATTAAGGTGTAATCGATTACAAATCAACAGATGTGACTCTTCATTTTGAATTATGAAAATCTTAACGTTTTAAAACACTGGTAATTGATTACATGTTTATGGTAATCGATTACATCTTTGTAAATCAATTTGAAAAACAATGCTGGCTACTGGTAATCGATTACTACTTTCTGGTAATCGATTACCAGAGAGTAAAACTCTTTGGTAAAAGATTTTGTGAAAACTTCATGTGCTGCTCAATGTTTTGAAACACTCTTTTGATACTTATCTTGATTGATTCTTCTCTTGATTCTTGAATCTTGATCTTGATTATTCTTGAATCTTGATTAATGAAACTTGATTCCTGAAAACTTCATTCTTGAATCTTTGGAATTTGCTTGACTCTTGATTCTTTGGCATCATCAAAATAACCTTGGAAGACATTGCTTCCACATAAGGTTCCCAACAAAACACTAACTATCCTAAGGGAAAATTGTCTAAAGTTATTACACACAAATGGAAGTGGGGTGACCTATTGGAGGCTCCCGACTTACTTCCAATGAAAGACCTTTTTGTTACAAAATTTGAAAGGAAAGAAAATTTCCAATTACAAAATTACAAAAAAAAAAAAGTATTCAATTTTCGTGGCTATTTTTTATGTGGTGTTCCACTCAATTTGGTGTGCTTCTTAGTCCAATAACTTATAAGGTGGTTGGCCCCTTGCTTCTTGACTCAAATTCTTCAAGGGATGGCACCAATCCTCCTTTCCAATTCCCTATGTGGTAACTCACAAACAAGGAAACAAAGAGAGAAGAAATAACCAAAGACCAAAAAAATGAAATGAAAGTTAAACCAATAGAGTTTTAACAAGACAAATTTTCAAGGATTATTCAACAACTAAAGCAATGAAAAGCACATAATAGCAAGCTAGAACTCAAAGAGAAACCTAGAATGGCAACCTCTAGTTTTGGCACTTGTTTTCACAATAATTTTCAATTGAAATTTCAGAACTAATATTGGTATAAAATAGGCACCAATTATAGAAAAACAATTTGAGCCAAAACAACAAGCACACTTCCCTTTCACTTTTTTTTCCTAGACATTGATTTTTCTACAAAATTGTGTGATATTTCTTATTTTTTCCTTTGATCCAAATTGCTTGGTTCTTTTTTTATAATTTTCTGCCAGATGTCTACAAAATGCAGTAAAAATTTCAGCTCAAAATTCGTAGTTACCAATTCTCAGTAATTTATACAAGTTCATATGTTCAAGCTCCAGCACTAGTGATTGCAACCTAGAAATCAAGAGTAGTGTTTATGTTGCTTAAGGCATGGATAGTTATAATTTGTGTTTTCTTATGATCAATTATCTTGAATAACAAAATTCAAGTGAGCTTAAGACTTATTTTGATTCACAAATCCAGCCACAACTCAGCACCACAACTCAACTTCATTATAGGCATCATGTAGGAAACTTAGAAAACAAAAAAAAAAAAAAGGTTCAACAACAAGATTACTTCTAGGAATTGATTTAGAACATGTTATGAACTAAATAACATGCATGAATTAGATTCAAAATTCAAAAGATAGGCTAAGAATGACAATAATACATGAACAAATGTATCTAGAATTCAATCAACAAAATAAAAATTCAACATAAACTTAGAACATAATGTGACAATTACTATGACTAAACATGACTCTAAGACAACATGGATTAAGTGATTTACACTTCGATTTTTGTGTTTTTTTTAATTAATATTTTGGAAGAAAATTCAGATCTAAAGGTTTAGCACAATAATATTATGACTGAAAAATGATAGAACCTTAAATCAACACAAAAACATGATTCAATAGTAGATCTATAAAATTTGAACCATAGAAATGCAAGAACAAGTGTAGATCTAAGATTTAATCGATTTATTTTTTTGAATATACTCCAAACAGCAACAAACCACAAGACAATGGAGGATATACATGGAGAATAAGATGAATAAAAAGGAATTAAAGTGAATTGACCGAACAAAAAGATAGAGGAAGCAAAAGAACATCACCTATATGAAGATGCTCTTGATACCACATGATGTAGCTCCATGTGGAGCTTGTAGGCCTTGGATCTTCTTCATCAATGGATTCCTTTGTGTTCTTGAGGTCTGATTGCAGCGGAATGGAGAAGGAGAAAGATGAATGGAGATGCCACTTCAAGTAGAAGATGAGTCCAGAAGAAGCTCACCACCATAGAAAGCCATGAATAAGAGTTTGAAGGTAGAAGAAGATGAATGAAGGGAGAGGAAGAGAAGAGCACGGAATTTAGTGCCTCTAAAGAAGTCTAAAATTTGAAGTTTAACTCTCAAATGATCAAAATCAAAAAAATACATACACATGCCCTCTATTTATAGCCTAAGTGTCACACAAAATTGGAGGGAAATTTGAATTCAAATTTCACTTGAATTTGAAATTGAATTTGTGGAGCCAAATTTTTGAGCCAAAATTTCACTAATTATGATTATTTAATTTTAGCTATGGTTCAGCCCACTAATCCAAGATCAAGTTCAAGATTCTCCACTAAGTGTGCTTAGGTATCATGAGGCATGTAAAGCATGAAGGACATGCACAAAGTGTGACTATATGATGTGGCAACGGGTGTAGCAAGCAAATGTTCACCTCCACCTCTAAAATTAAATTGGATTGGGCTTCTCCCAATTCAATTAAATTTATTTCTCAACACACACATCAAATATTCACTTAACGCGTGTGAAATTACAAAACTACCCCTAATACAAAAACTAGTCTCGGTGCCCTAAAATACAAAGGCTGAAAAATCTTACATTTCTAGGGTACCCTACCTACATTATGGAGCCCTGTCATACCCTAATTTCGTCCGGGGATTATTATTTGATGATATGTGCCCTACCTACATTATGTGAAGTCCCGAGACGTGCCGAAAATCAAAAGGAAGCAGGCTTACGCGATCCGTGAAATTCCGTAATGTGACGGAAATCAAAAGGAGGTGTTTTTGGGCAATCCGTGAGTTTCCGTAACTTCTTCGAAAGATAAAAAAGAGTAAATACATAATCCGTAAGGATTCGTAACCTTGCGGAAGGAAAATAAGTATCGTTACAAAATTCGTAAAGTTTCGTAACGTTACGGAAAAAGAATTACCAAAAAAAGTAAGGGGTGCATTTAGTAAAAAGGGGGGTACAAATAGCAATCAGGCTCACTTGGGCCTTCCAGTTTCTTCCTCCAGAAGGCGGTTGCTTCTGGAGGAAGAAACCTTGCTCACCTGGGTGAGCTGGGTGGCAAGCTCCTCCCCTATTTTGCTATAAATAGGGGGAGGAATGAAGGGGCAAAGGGTTTAGCCTTCTTGGCACTTCGTTTTCTCTTAAATTTGCTGAGGAAAATTGTTTCCGTGAAGAAAATCCAAGCCGAGGCGCTTCCGTAACGTTTCCGTGAGTAATTACGCGAAGGTTTTCAACCGTTCTTCGACATCCATCGTTCGTTCTTCGTTTTCTTCGGTCTTCAACTGGTAAGTACCTCAAACCGAGCTTTTCAATTCATTCTATGTACCCGTGGTGGTCCACATTTTGTTTCATGTATTTTTATTCTCGTTTTCATTTACTTTCCGTACCCCCTTTTGACGTGCTTCAGTCATTTATTTAAGTCATTTCTCGCCTAATCAAAAAATAAAATAAATTTCCACCGATCATTTAAATTGTATCATCCATTAATTTCTGTTAAAATGAATTCCGACTGTTCGGTCGTGCCGTAACTACGTTGGAAATCAAAAAAGAGGTAAAATAATAATATAATAATAAAAAAAATGTCTTTTAGTAAAATGAAGCGAAAATCAATCGGACGTTTTCTCTTTGGGATTTTTCATTCTTAATCGAATTGACTAATAACTAAAGTGAAACTAAGGCTAAAATCAACTCGCCTAGTCAAGCTCGTCCACAAAAAAGTCACTAAAAAGGGTTTGAAAGTTTATCATTTCAGTATTCCTTATCAAGTAAATGGATCATTTTTAAGGTCCAATGCCTTAAAATGATCACCTTTCAAGTAAAAAGAATCGCTTGATTCACTCTTAAAAAAGAACTACGTAGGTCTGATTTCCTCTTCGATGGAGGGTACGTAGGAGCAAAAGCCCCGCTTTTGTCGACCTCAAAAAATAAAAAGAAATAAAAGGTAAAATAACACAATTTCACAATTCTAAAAAATAGGTTGTTGTCCTTTGAGACAAACGTGAGAGGTGCTAATACCTTCCTCAAACGTAAATACAACTCCCGAACTTAGAATTTTCATTTCGACCGGTTTCCTTCGGTTTTTTCGACGTTTTCCTCAAATAAACGTTGGTGGCGACTCCGCGCATCTTTCCTCCTTTGGAAAGCGCACCCGTGAGCCTCGCCCTCGCTCGCCCGCAAAAGGGCATGTTGCGACAAGCCCTAAATACAAGGCCCAAAAATAATGAAACCTTAATCTAATATGTACAAAGATAAGTGAGCTCATACTTAGCCCATGGGCCCAAAATCTACCCTAAGGCTCATGAGAATCCTAGGGCCTCCTCTTGCATCTCTGGCCCAATCTACTTAGAGTCTTATATCTAATGCCCTTGTGGGGTAGGATTGCATCACTTTGGGCCTTGTATTTTGGCCATTTTAGGTTTATATTTTCTTAGTCTACATGTGATGACAGAGTGTCGCAACCTACCCTTTTGCGGGCGAGCAAGGCGAGGCTCACGGGATGCGTGTTCCAAGAAAGAAATACGCGCGGAGTCGCCACCAACGTTTATTTGTGGAAAACGTCAGAAAAACTGAAGGAAACCGGTCATAAAGAATATTCCAAGTTTGGGAGTTATATTTACGTTTGAGGAAGGTATTAGCACCTCTCACATTTGTCTCAAAGGACAACAACCTTATTTTTAGAATTGTGTGAAATTATGTTACCTTAACTTTTATTTCTTTTTATTTTTTGAGGTCGACAAAAGCGGGGCTCTTGCTCCTACGTACCCTCCCTCGAAGAGGAAATCAGACCTACGTAGTTCTTTTTTAAGGGGTGAATCAAGCGATTCTTTTTACTTGGAAGGTGATCATTTTAAGGCGTTGGACCTTAAAAATGATCCATTTACTTGGTAAGAAAAATTGAGATATTGAACTTTCAAATCCTTTTTAGTGATTTTTTGCGGACGAAGTTGACTTCGCGAGTTGATTTTAGCCTTAGTTTCACTTTAGTTATTAGTCAATTCAATTAAGAAAGAGAAATCCCAAAGAGAAGCGTCCGATTGATTTTTCCGCTTTATTTTACTAAAAGATATTTTTTGATTATTATATTATTATTTTACCTCTTTTTGATTTCCAACGTGGTTACGGCACGACCGAACGGTCGGATTTCATTTTAACAGAAATTAACGGATATTACAAATCAAACGATCGGTGGAAATTTATTTTATTTTTTGATTAGGCGAGAAAATGACTTAAGCAAATGACTGAAGCACGTCAAAAGGGGGTAGGGAAAGTAAATGAAACGAGAATAAAAGTACACGAAACAAATGGGGACCACCACGGGTACATAGAATGAATTGAAAATTTTGATTTGGGGTACATACCGGTTGAAGACCGAAGAACAATGAAGAACGAACGATGAATGACGAAGAACGGTTGAAAATCTTCGCGAAATCACCCACGGAAATGTTACGAAAACGTTACAGAAGCGCCTCGGCTTGGGTTTTCTTCACGGAAACAATTTTCCTCAGCAATTTCAAGTGAATACGAAGTGCCAAGAAGGTTGAACCATTTCCTTCTTCACTCCTCTCCCTATTTATAGCAAAATAGGGGAGGAGCTTGCCACCCAGCTCGCCTAGGCGAGCCAGGTTGCTTCCTCTAGAAGCAACTGCCTTCTGGAGGAAGAATCTGGAAGGCCCAAGTGGGCCTGGTTGCTATTTTGCACCCCCTTTTTTTACTAAATACACCCCCTTTGCTTTTTTTTGGTGATTCTTTTTCCGTAACGTTACGAAACTTTACGAATTTCGTAACGATACTTGTTTTCTTTCTGTAAGGTTACAAAACCTTACGGATCATGTAATTACTCCTTTTTTAACTTTCGAAAAAGTTACGGAAACTCACGGATTGCGTAACAATACTTCCTTTTGATTTCCGGCACGATACGGAATCTCACGGATTGCACAACAATGCTTCCTTTTGATTTCCGGCACGTCTCGGAACTTCACATATTGTGCAAGAAAGGGTGCCAAGCACCTCGAAGTGGTCAATCAAAGGTTGCATGCCACCAAACTATAGTCCCCGGAAGAAATTAGGGTATGACACAGAGGTATGACATGGTCTGAGCGCGACAATGGCGTGCTCTACTTGCGAGAGTCTGTGTGTGGCGAAGGTGTGCTCTACGCATGATGACAATGACGACATGCTCTACGCGCGGTGGCGTAGTGCTCTGCATGCAGCAACGGAGGTTTGACAATGGTGTTTGGTTCGCTTGTAGAACGAAAAACGTGAAGGAGAAGAAGAAGGCTCATTTCGTGCATGAGATCTGAGGTGATTAATTCTCTTTCATAAACGTTTTTTTTTTAATTTTCTTCAAAAAAATAATAAAAAATAGGTGATGTGTCCACATTCGTATGGTGGGTCACATCCAAATGCGTGTGTTCGGTGGCCCAACCGTGTCCAACGAACTTAGACGCACGTGAGTTGTGTCTAAATCTGTATCCGATGCGAGACACACCCCTACATAGCCATGTTCGTGCTTCTTAGCTTGTCCATGAATTGCTTCAATAATTTTTCCTTTATGTCTTGGAATATCAGGGGAGCTAGTGGCAAGTGCTCCCTTCGTCACTTAAGGGAGATGGTTAAGATTCATAACTCATCTTTCTTTTTATATATGAAACTCACACTCAGTTCTCCAAGGTTGCCTCTTTCTGGAATAGTTTGGGTTATCATCCATTCTTTTTGCAAGAGGCCCGTGGACAATCTGGTGGAATTTGGGTTCTGGGTAACCAACACGATTGTCTATTGCGACTTGGTAGATAGTATGGACCAATCTATTACATTTTCCTTATCTAAACGTCATGCCCGTTGGTTCTGTTCAGCCATTTATGCTTCACCCAATCCATCAATTAGGGCCAACTTATTGATATATTTACGTAACTTGAGTAACACCATTAGAGGTCCTTGGTTGATGATGGGGGACATGAATGATTGATGCAATCCCACCTTGGAAGGGACTAGTCACCAAAGCCATGAGTCCCCTTTTCTTTGTAAATATTAGAATAGGTTTTCCTTTTTTGTAATGTAGCTCCATGTGGAGCTTGTAGAACTTGGATCTTCTTCATCAATGGATTCCTTTGCTTCTTAAGGTCTGATTGCAGCAGAATGGAGAAGGAAAAAGATGAATGTAGATGCCACTTCAAGTAGAAGATGAGTCTATAAGAAGCTCACCACCATAGGAAGCCATGGATAAGAGCTTGAAGGTAGAAGATGAATGAAGGGAGAAGAAGAGAAGAGCATGAAATTTAGTGCCTCTAAAGAAGCCTGAACTTTGAAGTTTAATTCTCAAATGATCAAAGTTAAAAAAATACACACACATGACCTTTATTTATAGCCAAAGTGTCACACAAAATTGGAGTAAAATTTGAATATCTATTCAAATTTCATTTGAATTTGAAATTGAATTTGTGGAGCCAAAATTTCACTAATTATGATTAGTGAATTTTAGCTATGGTTCAGCCCACTAATCCAAGATCAAGTCCAAGATTCTCCACTAAATGTGCTAAGGTGTCATGAGGCATGTAACGCATTAAAGACATGCACAAAGTGTGACTATATGATGTGGAAATGGGGTGTAGCAAGCAAATGCTCACCTTCCCCACTAAAATTTAATTGGATTAGGCTCCTCCCAATTCAATTAAATTTATTTCTCAACACACACATCAAATATTCACTTAATGCATATGAAATTACAAAACTACCCCCAATACAAAAACTAGTCTAGGTGCCCTAAAATACAAGGGCTAAAAATTCCTACATTTCTAGGGTACCCTACCTACATTATGAAGCCCCAAATACAAGGCCCAAAATTAATGAAACCTTAATCTAATATGTACAAAGATAAGTGGGCTCATACTTAGCCCATGGGCCCAAAATCTACCCTAAGGCTCATGAGAACCCTAGGGCCTTCTCTTGCATCTCTAGCTCAATCTACTTGGAGTCTTATATCCAATGCTCTTGTGGGGTAGGATTGCATCATTCCCTCCCCCTTGAAAAGGATTTGACCTCAAATCCTGAAGTTCATGAAACTCTAGACTTTTGTCCTCAACACCTCTAAAAAGAACAAAATCATATATATTAGTGGTGTTTGGTTTGAAGTAAGGCAAGGTCTGAAAACCCATTTCCTGGGCATCTTCCCATGAGGGAACATGGTTCGCCACAAACTCAATGGGTGGTGCTACAAGTATAGAAAAATATGGGACAAACCTTTTGTAAAATTTTGTTATATCATGGAAGCCCCAAATTTTCCTTATACTTGGTGGAGTGGGCCACTCAAGAATGACCATTATTCTCTTAGGGTTCATGGGAACCCCTTGATCACTATTTAAAAAGTTAAGAAAAGTTATGCAATAAAACATACCGTTTTCTTTATTTTCATGTTGATTATTCCTACCAAAAAGTATGACAAACCTAAGGTGTCCCATATGAGTACCTAAGTTTGCATTGAAACTAAAAATAAGAACAAACCTACCTAATGAGTCCCTATGTACACAAATCATGAAGATGTTGGGTGCACGAGTGATTTTATAAAAGAGGGTTGCACCACTCAAAATATTCATCATACCACCTATTTTTGGTATTTCGTGCCTAATAATACCTATTTTTGGCATCAACAAGCACAAGGATTTAAGCTCTTGCGAACCAAACCCTCATCCAACAACTCCTTTACTTGAGGAATAAACTCAAGTCCAAGAGGTGTGGCAATGATAGCAAGTGTCTTTTTACAAAGGAGAAAATGTGGAGGTTATCTAAGAGGGGAAATTTCTTTAATATTTGTCTTTATTTCAAAAATCCCTTTTCTTCTTAGTTATCCTCTTGGAGGAGACACTTACCTCCTTACACTCCTCCTTAACCATTAAAGGTTGTCCTTCTTCTTGGGGGTAGATTTCTTCACTAGATTCTTCCCCTTTTGCTTCTTCACTTTCACTAGAGTGGTGAAGTAGTAGCCTCATCTTGGCAATTATAAATTTCTTGGCTCCTCATAATCATGGTTTTCTTGGTGGGGTATTAAGAAGTAATGTGTCCTCTGCCAAGACATTTAAACCACTTTATAAAGCTAGTCTTTTCTTGCCTACTAGCCTTAGGGGGTTTCTTTTTCTATTGTCTTCCCCTTATCATCTTTGGGCTTAAAAGGTGCTGCCCCTAAGATGCCTAGACCTTGGTCTTTATTTGGATAAGAATGAGAGCCATAAGATTTTAAAGTAGACTTTCTTTTAAGTTTTTGCTCTACCCTTATTTCCTAATCTAAGTAAGCCTCTACATTGTCCTTCCCATGGAAGTATGGGAGGCTAATGTTAGCTTCTTGAGTCTTTCTTTCATTTTCTCTCCTATGGGAGTGAGGTCTAATATGTGACCTATGCCTTCCTTCATAATAGTCATGAAGTTCTTCACTTAGGCTCTTGCAAGAGTTATGACTACTATAGGAGGCATGTTTTTCTCTTTTCATTTCTTTCATTATTTTTCTTCTTTCTTCCTCTCTTATTTTCTCTCTTTCATCTTGACTTATTTCTTCCACTCTTTTTTTTTTCCTTTTTCTTTTCTCTCTTGTTTTTCTTTCCACAACTTAAGGGATCTCAACTCATCTAATATCTTATACAAGGGGTCCTTAGGAGTAGAACCCTCACAACCCTCACCATTAACACTAGATGAAGATTGAAGACTCATGTTGGTTCCTAAGTCGTGGTTCTTTCTTGTTGGGTGTTTGAAAACAAAAGGTAAAATAAATTATGGTTGAAACTAGCCAAAATAAACACTAAAAGAGGTGTGAAAGATAAGATAAAAACTAATTGGTAAAAGGCAAGCTATCTAGGAGGTTTGACAAGGGAATGTAAATGAAATAAGCTATGAAAGTAAGCAAGAAATTAAAGTGTAAGAAATGTAAAGTAGGCGGATCCTAAGAGTGTTTGGATGACCTCATTTAAGGTGTTGGATCAAGTGGCCTCGGAATAATTAAGAAGGGGGGGGTGAATTAATTATTAACGAATCTTTACTAATTAAAAATCTACCCTTCTTAGGCTTTTACTAAAATGTTAAGAAAGTAAAGAACAGAAATAGAAACTTAACCAAAAGTAAAAGTGATAAATAAAGTGCACAATGGAAAATAAAGAGTGTAGGGAAGAAGAAGACAAACACAGGAGTTTTATACTGGTTTGGCAACAACCCGTGCCTACATCCAGTCCCCAAGCGACCAGCGGTCCTTGAGATTTCTTTGCAACCTTGTAAATTCCTTTACAAGCAAAGATCCACAAGGGATGTACCCTCCCTTGTTCTCTTTGAACAACCTAGTGGATGTACCCTCCACTAGAATTGATCCACAAGAGATGTACCCTCTCTTGTTCTCAGTCACAACAACCCAAGTAGATGTACCCTCTAATTGTACCACAAAGGATGTACCCTCCAATGTGTTAAGACAAAGTTCTCAAGCGATTAGTCCTTTGAAACTTTGTGAAGGGGAAACAAAAGAATTCTCAGGCGGTTAGTCCTTTGAAATCTTTTGTTTATGGGAAAGGGAAGAATCAAAAGAATTCTCAGACTGTGTCGTTTTGAATTCTTTGACAAGGGAGAAGGCAGACACAAAAGAATTTAGGCGGTTAGTCCTTTGTTCTTTTGGAAAAGGGAGAAGAGAGACACAAAAATAATTCAGGCGGTTAGTCCTTGGCGAATTCTTTTTTGCAAAGGGAGAAGATAGACACAAAAGAATTCAGGCGGTTAGTCCTTCGTTCTTTTGGAAAAGGGAGAAGAGAGACACAAAAAGAATTCAAGCGGTTAGTCCTTAGCAAATTCTTTTTGGAAAAGGGAGAAGAGAATGAAAAAGATGAATAGCACAAGTTTTTGAACAAAGACCTTTTCTTGAAAGAGAAAGTTTTGAACAAAAACTTTTAGAAAGATGAAGAGAAGATGAATTAGAAAAAATCTGTTGAAAGAGATTAAAGAAAATATTGAAAGATTGATTGGAAGAGATGATTGAGATGAATGAAAATTGTTTCATGCCAAGGTCACATATTTATAATTTCTTGATGACTCAAGTAAAAACTTGTAACTCTTGGCAATTCCTTTAAATCTAATTACTTAAAAAGTTATGACTTTTGAAAGAATCTTCAGAAACAAGTCACTTGAAGAATTGTGACTTTTGGAAATCAATTTTTCGAAAATAGTCACTGGTAATCGATTACCATTAAGGTGTAATCGATTACACATCAACAGATGTGACTCTTCATTTTGAATTTTGAAAATCTTAACGTTTTAAAACACTGGTAATCGATTACATGTTTATGGTAATTGATCGCAGCTTTGTAAATCAGTTTGAAAAACAATGCTGACTACTGGTAATCGATTACTACTTTCTAGTAATCGATTACCGGAGAGTAAAACTCTTTGGTAAAAGATTTTGTGAAAACTTCATGTGCTACTCAATGTTTTGAAACACTTTTTTAATACTTATCTTGATTGATTCTTCTCTTGATTCTTGAATCTTGATCTTGATTATTCTTCTCTTGATTCTACTCAATGTTCAGGCATACTAAGCAAGTATTAAAAGAAATACTAAGTATTCAAATGTCATAAAAACATAGCCAAATACAAGGCTTAAAAACAAAATATAATTATAATCTAAATCTATTATCAGAGAATCAAAACTTAATTCTAAGTAACAAAAATTAGTTATGAACACATACATGGCAACTCATTACTTATCTCAATTATTTTAGCATATCAATATAATTTTGACAAAATCCAATCATGTCAAATCATACATAAATGGATAAACATACAATAAATGTATTCATACAAGAGAGAAAAACTTATAAAAATCAAACAAGATAATAAATCATCCACTAATCATAATAAAAACATGTGTATCAAATAAGTCATAAGTCATAAAAAATAACCATGTAGAACCATAACACATAAAGCAACTAACAAGTTTTAAACTTTTTAGAAAATAAAGTACTAATAAAGTTTCAAAACATAATTCACTAAGTACTAAATAAGTAAACAAGATAATCAAATTTAAACACATAACAGAAAGACATTAAAACAAACTATTTTGCACCCATAAAAAAACATATTCACTATCTTAATCAACATAACCTTTAAATATAATAAAAAAAATCATAATAACTCTCAAACACAATCAATCATCAAACATTTCAAATTAAATTAATTAAATTATTAATCAACTAACTATGCACAATAATTTCTATTCCAAAAAAAAATATAATAATTATTTTTTTTAATTTCAATTTCTAATTTATAATTTCTAATTTCTAATTTTAAATTTTAAATTCAAACTTCCAACTTCCAATAACTTCCACTTCCATCAACTTCCATTTTCAACTTTCAACTTCCACTAACTTCCATTTTCAACTTCCAACTTCCAATAACTTGCAAATTTTAATTTTCAAACTTCCAATAACTTGCAAATTTTAATTTTCAAACTTTCAACTAGTTGGACACAATTACCAAAGAAAAAAAATCAATCATGTATATGAAATTTTTTAAAAAACTAAATATAGTTAATTAATCATAATAAACTTTAACATGTCAAACCAATATTTTTTATTTTTGAACAGAACCTAATTATCTTAGAAACAAAACATAAGCAATTCAAGCATTAATCAATTCAAACAAAATCCAATTAATCATGCATATTCAAAATTAAAACTAAATATAGTTAATTTAAACATTGTAAACACAATCAAACAATTTCAACAATTATTTTCTATTAGCCACAAAAATAACTAAACTGAAAATACTGATCATACATTAATTCATAGAGATGGCTTAGATGTTACCTCTTTCAAGATTTTACTGATATTGTTGTTGTCGTATGTAAGATGTTCATTTTTCTTGGGGGAAATCGTTGTAAATTTGGATACATCTCCCGTTATATGCTTTGAACAACCACTGTCGATATACCACTTCTTCCTTACAGATTCTTCTTTGTTGTTTTCATGAGATTTTGTCATGAGACACAAGTTGACTTGGTCTTCATCATAATCTTGAAATGATTTCAGATTTGACCTGTTCCTGAAAACACTTTTGAAAAACAAAGAATTTAAAGAGGCCATTAATCTTGAAGTGGTTAAACTTTCTACAAGATACCTGCTCTGATACCACTTGTTGGATCAAGTGGCCTCAGAATAATTAAGAAGGGAGGGTTGAATTAATTATTAACGAACCTTTACTAATTAAAAATCTACCCTTCTTAGGGTTTTACTAAAATGTTAAGAAAGTAAAGAACAGAAATAGAAACTTAACCAAAAGTAAAAGCGATAAATAAAGTGCACAGCGGAAAATAAAGAGTGTAGGGAAGAAGAAGACAAACACAAGAGTTTTATACTGGTCCGGCAACAACCCGAGCCTACATTCAGTCCCCAAGCGACCTACGGTCCTTGAGATTTCTTTTCAACCTTATAAATTCCTTTACAAGCAAAGATCCACAAGGGATGTACCCTCTATTGGATCGAGTGGCCTCAAAATAATTAAGAAGGGGGGTTGAATTAATTATTCCTAAACCTTTACTAATTAAAAATAACTCTTTTAAGGCTTTTACTAAATTGTTAAGAGAATGAGGAGTAGAAGAGAAACTTAACAGAAAGTAAAAGCGGAAATTAAATGCACAGCGGAAAGTAAAAGAGTAGGGAAGAAGGAAACAAACACACAAGAGTTTTTTTATACTGGTTCGACAACAATTCGTGCCTACATCCAGTCCCCAAGCGACCTACGGTCCTTGAGATTTCTTTCAACCTTGTAAAAATCCTTTTACAAGCAAAGATCCACAAGGGATGTACCCTCCCTTGTTCTCTTTGAACCTAATGGATGTACCCTCCACTAGAATTTATCCACAAGAGATGTACCCTCTCTTGTTCTCAGTCAAACCCAAGTAGATGTACCCTCTACTTGTACCACAAAGGATGTACCCTCCAATGTGTTGAGACAAAGATCTCAAGCTGTTAAACCTTTGATACTTTGTGAATGGGGATACAAAAGAATTCTCAGGCGGTTAGTCCTTTGAACACTTTTGTATTAGGGAATGGGAAGAATCAAAAGAATTCTGAGACTGTGTCGTTTTGAATTCTTTGACAAGGGAGAAGGGAGACACAAAAGAATTCAGGCGGTTAGTCCTTTGTTCTTTTGGAAAAGGGAGAAGAGAGAAACATAAAGAATTCAGGCGGTTAGTCCTCGGCGAATTCTTTTTGGCAAAGGGAGAAGGGAATGAAAAGGATGAATAGCACAAGTTTTCAAGGTTTAGAAAACCAGAAAACTTCAGAAATCTTTTGGTACAAAGAAGAAGAAGACGTTCAAAGAGATTTAGGACTTGTAAAGGATTGTAAGAGATTGATTGAAAAAGTATTCAAGATTATTGAAATGCAAAACAAAGCCTTGCTTTTATAGACTCTTCATGTCTGGTCAAGACAACCATTTAAAAGAGTTATAACTTTTAGAAAAACTTAAAACCAATTTGAAAAAGTCAAAAACCTTTTGAAGAGTTACATCTTTTGATTTATTTAGAAACAATCACTAGTAATCGATTACCAAATTAGTGTAATCGATTACACAAAGCTTTTGCGTGAAAGGATGTGACTCTTCACATTTGAATTTGAATTTCAACGTTCAAAGGCACTGGTAATCGATTACCAAAACATTGTAATCGATTATAGCTTTTTGAAAATAATTGCACGTTGTAAATTCAATTGGAAAACTTTTTCAAAACAATTTTGCTACTGGTAATCGATTACAACAATTTGGTAATCGATTACCAGAGAGTAAAAACTCTTTGGTAAAGGGTTTTGTCAAAAACTCATGTGCTATTCAAAGTTTTAAAAAACTTTTTAATACTTATCTTGATTGAGTCTTCTCTTAATTCCTGAATCTTGAGTCTTGAATCTTGATCTTGATTCTTGAGATCCTGAACCTTGAATCTTGATTCTTGATTCTAGGCTTTCTTCTTGAGTCTTGAATTCTTCTTGATTCTTGAACTCTTGAATTTTTCTTGATTCTCTTGAGTTGTTCTTTGATTGATCTTTGAGCTTTTTGTCATCACCTTTGTCATCATCATTGTTATCATCAAAACACCTTTGAATCACCTTTGATTCACCATGAAGCTTTGCTTCTACACCTTCCCTTGTTCTCTTTGAACAACCTAGTGGATGTACCCCCCACTAGAACTGATCCACAAGTAGATGTACCCTTACTTGTACCACAAAGGATGTACCCTCCAATGTGTTAAGAGAAAGTTCTCAGGCGGTTAGTCCTTTGAAACTTTGTGAAAGGGAAACAAAAGAATTCTCAGGCGGTTAGTCCATTGAAATATTTTGTTTATGGGAAAGGGGAGAATCAAAAGAATTCTTAGACTGTGTCATTTTGAATTCTTTGACAAGGGAGAAGGGAGACACAAAAGAATCCAAGCGGTTAGTTCTTTGTTCTTTTGGAAGAGGGAGAAGAGAGACACAAAAAGAATTTAGGCAGTTAGTCCTTGGCGAATTCTTTTTGGCAAAGGGAGAAGAGATACACAAAATAATTCAGGCAGTTAGGCCTTCGTTCTTTTGGAAAAGGGAGAAGAGAGACACAAAAAGAATTCAGGCGGTTAGTCCTTGTCGAATTCTTTTTGGCAAAGGGAGAAGAGAATGAAAAAGATGAATAGCACAAGTTTTTGAAGAAAAAACTTTTCTTGAAAGAGAAAGTTTTGAACAAAAACTTTTAAAAAGATGAAGAGAAGATGAATCAGAAAAAATCTGTTGAAAGAGATGAAAGAAAATATTGAAAGATTGATTGAAATAGATGATTGAGATGAATGAAAATTGTTTCATGCCAAGGTCACATATTTATAATTTCTTGATGACTCAAGTCAAAACTTGTAACTCTTGGCAATTCCTTTAAAACTAATTACTTAAAAAGTTATGACTTTTGAAAGAATCTTCAGAAACAAGTCACTTGAAGAATTGTGACTTTTGGAAATGAATTTTTTTAAAACAGTCACTAGTAATCGATTACCATTAAGGTGTAATCGATTACACATCAACAAATGTGACTCTTTATTTTGAATTATGAAAATCTTAACGTTTTAAAACACTGGTAATCGATTACATGTTTATGGTAATCGATTACAGCTTTGTAAATCAGTTTGAAAAACAATGCTGGCTACTGGTAATCGATTACTACTTTCTGGTAATCGATTACCAGAGAGTAAAACTCTTTGGTAAAAGATTTTTTGAAAACTTCATGTGCTACTCAATGTTTTGAAACACTTTTTTGATACTTATCTTGATTGATTCTTCTCTTGATTCTTGAATCTTGAGTCTTGAATCTTGATCTTGATTATTCTTGAATCTTGATTCATGAAACTTGATTCCTGAAAACTTCATTCTTGAATCTTTGGAATTTGCTTGACTCTTGATTCTTTGGCATCATCAAAATAACCTTGGAAGACATTGCTTCCACATAAGGTTCCCAACAAAACAATCACTATCCTAAGGGAAAATTGTCTAAAGTTATTACACACAAATGGAAGTGGGATGACCTATTGGAGGCTCCCGACTTACTTCCAATAAAAGTCCTTTTTGTTACAAAATTTGAAAGGAAAGAAAATTGCCAATTACAAAATTACAAAAAAAAAAGTATTCAATTTTGGTGGCTATTTTTTATGTGGTGTTCCACTCAATTTGGTGTGCTTCTTAGTCCAATAACTCATAAGGTGGTTGGCCCATTGCTTCTTGACTCAAATTCTTCAAGGGATGGCACCAATCCTCCTTTCCAATTCCCTATGTGGTAACTTACAAACAAGGAAACAAAGAGACAAGCAATAATCAAAGACCAAAAAAATGAAATGAAAGACAACATGGATTAAGTGATTTACACTTCGATTTTTGTGTTTTTTTTAATCAATATTTTGGAAGAAAATTCAGATCTAAAGGTTTAGCACAAGAATATTATGACTGAAAAATGATAGAACCTTAAATCAACACAAAAGCATGATTCAAGAGTAGATCTATAAAATTTGAACCATAGAAATGCAAGAACAAGTGTAGATCTAAGATTTAATCGATTTATTTTTTTGAATATACTCTAAACAGCAACAAACCACAAGACAATGGAGGATATACATGGAGAATAAGATGAATAACAAGGAATTAAAGTGAATTGATCGAACAAAAAGATAGAGGAAGCAAAAGAACATCACCTAGATGAAGATGCTCTTGATACCACATGATGTAGCTCCATGTGGAGCTTGTAGGCCTTGGATCTTCTTCATCAATGGATTCCTTTGTGTTCTTGAGGTCTGATTGCAGTGGAATGGAGAAGGAGAAAGATGAATGGAGATGCCACTTCAAGTAGAAGATGAGTCTAGAAGAAGCTCACCACCATAGGAAGCCATGAATAAGAGTTTGAAGGTAGAAGAAGATGAATGAAGGGAGAAGAAGAGAAGAGCACGAAATTTAGTGCCTCTAAAGAAGTCTAAAATTTGAAGTTTAACTCTCAAATGATCAAAGTCAAAAAAATACATACACATGACCTCTATTTATAGCCTAAGTGTCACACAAAATTGGAGGGAAATTTGAATTCAAATTTCACTTGAATTTGAAATTGAATTTGTGGAGCCAAATTTTCGAGCCAAAATTTCACTAATTATGATTATTGAATTTTTGTTATGGTTCAGCCCACTAATCCAAGATCAAGTTCAAGATTCTCCACTAAGTGTGCTTAGGTGTCATGAGGCATGTAAAGCATGAAGGACATGCACAAAGTGTGACTATATGATGTGGCAACGGGTGTAGCAAGCAAATGCTCACCTCCCCCTCTAAAATTTAATTGGATTAGGCTTCTCCCAATTCAATCAAATTTATTTCTCAACACACACATCAAATATTCACTTAACGCATGTGAAATTACAAAACTACCCCTAATACAAAAACTAGTCTTGGTGCCCTAAAATACAAGGGCTGAAAAATCTTACATTTCTAGGGTACCGTACCTACATTATGGAGCCCTAAATACAAGGCCCAAAAATAATGAAACCTTAATCTAATATGTACAAAGATAAGTGGGCTCATACTTAGCCCATGGGCCCAAAATCTACCCTAAGGCTCATGAGAATCCTAGGGCCTTCCCTTGCATCTCTGGCCCAATCTACTTAGAGTCTTATATCTAATGCCCTTGCGGGGTAGGATTGCATCACTTTGAGCCTTGTATTTTGGCCATTTTAGGTTTGTAGGGTACCCTACAAATTAAGGGCACCCTACCCTATAAGTTAAGGGTACCTAGTAGTATAGGGTTTTAGCCTTGTACTTCATGCCATTTTGAGTAGTCTTTTTAGTATGGACTTTTTTTTTTGTATTTTTAAGTATTTTGGCATGGGGGTGAGCTTAGCTATTGGAGGGGTGTGAGTAGCCCCCTCTAGCTTCTCAAGGAAGCATTCTTCCTTGCTTCACAAGGAAGCTACCATCCTTGCTTCTCAAGGAAGCTTCCCATTGTATTTTCATGTATTTTGGCATGGGGATGAGCTTAGCTATTGGAGGGGTGTGAGTAGCCCCCCTCTAGCTTTGCAAGGAAGTTTTCTTCCTCTAGTTGTTGGACAAGTGGGCTCAAAAATTTTAAGATGGGGGTTGAATTAAGATTTCATTGACTATTCCTAATTTAAAATTTCCTTTCTTAGATATTCCCTAGATTCAATTATTTCTTTAATTATAAGTTACTCAAAAAATAAATAAGGAGAAGTAACTTTAAAGAAATATGAACACAATAGAAAGTAAAAGAGATTAAGGGAAGAGAGAATGCAAAACCAAATTTATACTGGTTCGGCCTCAACCCGTGCCTACGTCCAGTCCTCAAGCAAATTCCACTTGAGCGTTTCCACTAACGTTGTAAAATCCCTTTACAAGCAATGAACCACAAAGGGCTTCCCTCCTTTGTGTTTAGTGTTTACACCAAGAGGCAATCCCACCTCTTGCAATGAACCCCAAAGGACCTTCCTCCTTTGTGTTCAATGATTACACCAAGAGGCAATCCCACCTCTTGCAATGAAACCCAAAGGATGTTACTCCTTAGTGTCCAGTGATTATGCCAAGATGCAAATTCCATTTCTTGCAAAGAACCCCAAAGGGCATTACTCCTTTGTGTCCAGTGATTCAACCAAGTAGACCGTCTCTTGAAAATTTTTACAACCAACAGTCGGTCTCTTGAAAAGCTTTTTGTAAGAATGAAGGAGAGGAAGAAAATAGAATAGCACAAGTTTTTGCCCAATGAACTTTTCTTGACAAAGCAAGTGTTGAACAAAAACTCTTAGAGTGTGTTTGGATGAAGAAATTTAAAATTCTCAGAAATTTTAAATTCTAAGAATTTCAAATACTTCAATTGAAATTCTTTTATTTTCAAAATTTTGTGTTTGGATAAAAAAAATTAAAATTATGAGGATGAAAAAAATGAATGAAAAAAAAAAGAAAAAATATGGTTAATGTGTTAGTTATACGTGTGTTTCTTTCGATATTTTAGGAGCTCAGATGGTGTTTCTTGAAGAAGACTGTAAGAAGAGAATTTCAATTTCTTACCTTTTAGAAGGAAATTGAAATTCCAGATTTTTAATTGTTTAAAATTCTGTTTTAAAATTCCAAAATTTTAAATTCTTCATAAAAAGCATCCAAACAATGAATTCTAAATTACAGAAATTCAAATTCTCTGATAAATTACTTTCCTCATTTAAAATTCTCTATCCAAGCACACTCTTAGAAAGATGTTGAGAATAAGCATATTGAAATTCATGTCATGGTCACATATTTATAGCCATTTGATGGCTCTTGAAGAAACCATGTTAAAAGTTGTGACTCTTGGCAATTTTCTTCAAAACCAGTCACTTTAAAAAGTTGTGACTCTTGGCAATTTCTTCAAAAACTAGTCACTTTAAAAGTTGTGACTCTTGACAATTTCTTCAAAATCAGTCACTGGTAATCGATTACCATAATGGTGTAATCGATTACACAATTTATTTAATCAAAAGTTGTGACTCTTCATGTTGAGGTTTGAAATCCAATGTTCAAAAATCACTGGTAATCGATTACAAATATTGTGTAATTGATTACACTATTTTGAAAATATTTTTGAATATTACAAGATAATGGTAATCTATTACATGCCTATGGTAATCGATTACTACTTTGTAAATCAGTTATAAAATGTTTTGGGCTTTTGGTAATCGATTACTACCTTATGGTAATCGATTACCAGAGAGTAAAAACTCTGGTAAAATATATTTCTTGAAAAATTCTCTTGGACAATTTAGTGTTGTTCAATCTTTTCTTTGAAAAATTATTTTTAACTTACCTTGATGCTTTTCTTGAGGCTATTGCATATCTTGAGTCTTCTCTTGAATCTTCTTGATTCTTTAATCTTGTTTGAATTGATCTTTAATAATCTTTAGCATCATCAAAATAATCTTGGAAGTTTTGCTTCTACACTAGCTTCCCAAGGAAGCTACCTTCCTTGCTTCTCAAGGAAGTTTCCCATGTGCTAGGCTATAAATAGAAACATGTGTAACACTTGCCATAACTTTGATGAATGAGAAACTTGTGAGACACACTTCAAAGTTCAACTTTTCTCCCTGTTCTCCTTCAATTTCCACGCCCCCCCTTCTCTCTCTCTCATTCTCTTCCTCCATTGAAGCTTCCTTTCTAAACTTCTTATCCAAGGAGCTCTTGGTGATGAAGCTTCTCCTTTCATGGCTTATTCTCTAGTGGATGGCGCCTCCTCTCACCTCTTCTCCTTTATCCTCCGCTACAACTCCATGGCTAAAATCACCATTGAAGGACCTTATTGAAGCTCAAAGATCCAGCCTCCATAGAAGCTTCTAAAGCAAGCTTCCATCAAGTGGTATCAGAGAACAAGAGCTTCAAGTGGGTGCTCCTTAAACCTCCATTAATTTTCAGCTTTACCTTTTCCTCCATTATTTTTTCTTCATTTTTCTCCATGTATCTCCTCACATGTCTTGTGCTGAATGTTGTTAACATAATTTTTTAGAATTTCCAAGATTAAACTTGCTATAGAAGCTAGATTTGATTTTCTATGGTTCAAATTTCTTGTTCTTGTTCTTGAACCATGAATTATGTTGAGTTTAGGTTCCTTTGAGTTTTGTATTGCTATTTTTGTAGCTGAAACCTGAAGCATAAACTTCTTAAAAAAACATTATAGTAGAAGAAAACATCAAAAATATAGAATGACATGTTCACCTATTGTAGTTTTGTCATAGAAGTCATGTCTAGTCTTGAAACTTGTCACATAAGATTTTTAATGTTGTGCCGAATTTTTATTTTTTTCTTATTTCTTTGTCTAACTCATTTGTTCATGAGTGTATGAAATTTCTTTTTAGCCTATTATTTGATTTGAATCAAATCTTGCATGTTAATTAGTCCTTAACATGTTCATGCATAATTCGCAGAGAGTCTTTGATTGTGAACCTTTTCTTGAACTTTTAGGTTTCCTTACGATTGTGCCTCTAGTGAATTTGAGTTTTGGTGATTCAATTGCTAGCTGAAATTTTGATACTAAGTGAGTGTTGAACTCCTAAAACTATGATAAACAGGCCTAGTGAGTTTAACATACATAGGAAAGTTAAAAGTAAACCTAAGGCAATCAATATACCATGCTAAAAAAAATTTCAAGTCTGAAATCGCTGGTGTTGGCAGCTTGAACATACAAACTTGTAAAAATTACTAGGAATTGGTCGTTGCAAATTTTGAATTGAAACTTTTACTTCAGTTTCTAGACATCTGGAAAAAATTTAGAAAAAAAGAACCAAGTGATTTGGATAAAAGTAAAAAATAAGAAAAATCATACAATTTGGCAAGAAAATCAATGTCTAAGAAAAATAAAAAGAAAAAGAAAAAAAAGGTGAAAAGGAAGTGTGCTTGTTGTTTTGGCTCAAAATTTATTCTATAATTAGTGTCTATTTTAGACCAATCTTAGTTCTGGAATTTCAAATTAAAAGTAGTGTGAAAACAAGTGCCAAAACTAGAGGTTTCTTGAGTCTTTTTTTTTTTGTTTTTTTTTTACTCTACTGTAGAGTCATTCTAGGTTTCTCTTTGAGTCCTAACTTGCTTTTATGTGCTTTTCATTGCTTTAATTGTTGAATAATCCTTGAAAATTTGTCTTGTTAAAACTCTAATGGTTTAGCTTTCATTTCATTTTTTGGTCTTTGGTTATTGCTTGTCTCTTTGTTTCCTTGTTTGTGAGTTGCCATATAGGGAATTGGAAATGAGGATTGGTGCCATCAATTGAAGAATTTGAGTCAAGAAGCAAGGGGCCAACCACCTTAAGAGCTATTGGACTAAGAAGCACTCCAAATTGAGTGAAACATCGAAGAGAGAACAACCACCAAAATTGAGGACTTTTTTTTGTAATTTTGTAATTGGCAATTTACTTGTAATTGGACACTTGTACGTTTACCTTCATTGCTTTCAAATTTTGTAACAAAAAGGCCTTTCATTGGAAGTGTGTTGGAATACTCCAATAGGTTACCCTACTTCCATTTATGTGTAATAATTTCAGGCAATTTTTCCTTAGGCTAGTGAGTGTTTTGTTGGGAACCTTAAATGTTGTCTTCCGAACACTCTTAAGACCCTCCTAGTTTACATTTCTTGCACTTTAATTTTTTTGCTTACTTTCATAGCTTATTTTCTTTACTAGTCACGCCTAGTTTATCTTGTTATTGCATAATACTTTCTTCTTGCTTATCACACTTATCTTGAGTTCTTTTGAACCCTAGATTTTACCTTTTGCAAACCCTCAACAAGAAAGAACCACAACTTAGGAACAAACATGAGTCATCATTCATCTAGTGTTAATGGTGAGAGTACTAGTCATAAGGACCTTCTATCTAGAATATTAGATGAATTGAGTTTCCTAAAGTTATGGAAAGAAAAACTAGAAAGAAAAGAAAAAGGAAAATAAAGGGTAGAAATAAATCAAGATGAGAGGGAACAAATAAGGGAAGAAGAAAGAAGGAAAATACTAAAAGAGTTAAGAAAAGAAAACATGCCTCCTATAGTAGTCATGACTCCTGCACGAGCCTAAGTGAAGAACTTAGTGACTATTATGGAGGAAGGCATAGGTCACATCCTAGACCTCAATCCCATAGGAGAGAAAAGGAAAGAAAGCCTCAAGAGGCTAACATTAACCTCCCATACTTCCATGGGAAGGACAATGTAGAGGTTTATTTAGATTAGGAAATGAAGGTTGAGCAACTTTTTGATTGCCATCAAGCAAGTGAGGAAAGGAAGGTTCCTTTGGCCACCCTTAGCTTCCAAGGGTATGCCCTCTATTGGTGGACTTTGTTAGTCGGTGAAAATGACTAACTTGTGTATAAAACTTGTATAAATTGTATCAAACTCTCCCAATTTATGGTCATTTTGTAATGTTATAAGTATTTTCTGTTAAGTATAGGTAATAAATACTTAGTATTTCCATTTTGTGTGTTTAATAATCATTTTCTCTCAATTTCAGGTTAATTAGGTAAGCTTTGGAAAAGGCTGTTTTCACCTTCTCGCTAAGCCGCTTAGCGAGCATCCGCTAAGTGCAACATTCCTGGGCTAAGCGCGAGGAAGAATCCTGAAGAAGATGAGTTGTACAGGTTTGCTAAGCGCACTGCTTCATCTCTCTAAGCACACCACTTCAGTTCATCTGCTAAGCGAGAAAGACGCGCTAAGCCAAAAATCACTAACGTGCGCTAAGTGGTCCATATGTACGCTAAGTGCACGAGCATGAACAAGGCCACCTATTTAAGCCTGAAATCAGATTTTGTGAAGGGAGTTTGGATTGGGATTCAGAGCTTTACATTTCTAGGGTTTCTAGAGAGAGAAAGTTCCAAGTTCCAGAGAGTTTTGAGAGATTTTGTTGTATGAAGATCTACAGAGACCAGAGCTCGAAGCAGGAGCCGGTTTGAGAGCTTGAGATGAGTTTGTGAGTGATTGTGAGATCCTAGAGGTGAAGGAGACATCCTCACAACTTGTATTTTTGCAATCTTTCATCTTGCTCTTCTCTTTGTTGTTAAGAAGGCTTCCTGGTATGGAAAGCTAAATCCTCTATTGGATCTTCCCTGTGGGTACCTGATGTAAATATATGTCTATCTATTTAATGATATTTTGTTTGTTCTCTATGCTATCTGCTTTTTATTCTTGTATGCATTTACCTTGATCACGTAGATGCATGCTTTGTTAGGGTCATTCAGCAGTGGAAACTGGTCTGACTCTAAAGTCCTTAATAGTTGATGTGCCATCATTTTCTTCTATTTTCTAAACCCTTTTTGCACCATTTTAATTACTGATTGGTCTTAATTGTCAATTAATTAGGCCGTTTTATTATTTGGGCTCATTTAGCTAATTTGATGTTTTTAATCTAATTTCAGGAATTAATGAAACATTGGGCTTAATCCAGATTTTGGTTGTGTACTTGAAGAGGGCAAATAAAGCAGCGCTTACCTTAGTTAATTTCTAATTAGGAAATTTCGCAATTTTATTTTATGTGGTTCAATGTTTATTTCGTTTTGGGCCAGAGTATTGTAATAGGGCCCAGTGACTTTGAGTGACTCTTTTTAAATAGCAGCCTTGGGATTCATGCAAGGCATTCTGTTAGACTATTATTCAGAGCTTAGGGTTTATGGTTTTGAAGTTTTTATGTTCTAATGCTACTGTTTCGTTCTTAATGCAATTTTCCATTTCCTGCTTCTAATTACAATTTCGTTCTTGTTTCTTCTTCTACTTTCATTTACGTTTTTGTTTTCATTTTCGTTTCTGTCTCATTTACGTTTCTGTTTATTTACGTTTTCTATTTGAATCTATGGAAGGCTAATTATCCTGGTGTTGTTTCCTTCTGAGGAAGAAGCCCAACTCTCTTTGAGGTTTCGTTTATAATGTGGTTCCCTGGCAGTTTTCCCTTCACCAGTTAACCCAAATTTGTGAACATTAATCAGTGCACGCTTCGTGTTCGATTAATTGCCTCTGAGCCTAACTTGCGTTCATGCTTAATGGACGAAGGGCTAACTGGTGTATGTGGTGCCTAATCACGTATTGACAACCCTAGGTTGATTTTCGCTTAGTAAATTGAAATAGGGTTGGATTAAGTGGTTAACTGTTAGGGACGAATTCTCCATAACCCAGGATAAGAGAATGGCTTCTGAATCAGAGGAAACAACCCATTTTTAACATTATTAGTTTCGTATTCCAGTTTACTTGTTCTGCTCCTTAAATCACAAAACAAAGAAACCCCCCAATCGTTACTGTTACTACAAGTATATTATGAACAATTGGTTTATCATTGCTCGTTTGGAAACGACCTAGGATCACTTCCTAGTTACTGCATTTTCATGTTTATTTGATTCGGGTACGGCCTCAATCAATAGTGCAGGGCTGAGTTGACGTGCTTTCATGAGGAATCGGGGTGCGATAAGTTAGTTGAGTATGTGTGTCTTAATGTGGTCCTGGTTGAGTTAAGTCTTACAAGAGGAATCTGCGGACGATGCTTGATCAGGATTAGGCTAAGCTATCATGAGGAATCGGGGTTTAGTATTTCAGGAGACACCATAAGAACACATGAGCATTGTTAGATAGAGAATATCTTTTTAGCATCAGGCACCTATTAGGAAGACCAATGTGTTCTCTACTTGTTTTTACACATCATTTCTCTCGCGTGATTTTCTTTCTTTTTGCACAAATAGTTTATACACTTGTTCATATTCACACTTACTTTCACACAATAGACGCCTATTTGCTGAAATAGCTTACCAAATAACACAAGTTCCCCGAGTGTTCGATACTCGGTTCTTACCGTTTTATACTAGTGTGATTCGGTGCACTTGCCGGAAGCCGAACAGACTTCCCTTGTTATGGAAAGAAGGATTCACGAGGATCCTCCAGTAGAGTATTGGAATGATTTGAAAAGTGCCCTTAGGAAGAGGCACATCCCCTCTTACTATGAAAGGGAGCTTATGGACAAGCTCCAAAGGCTTAGACAAGGGAGTATGAGTGTTGAAGAGTATAGGCAACAAATGGAATTACTCCTTTTGAGATTTGGGCTTAGGGAGGAGGAAAGAACAAGTATTGCTAGGTTCCTTAGTGGACTTAAAATGGAAGTGAGAGACAAGGTTAAGCTCCTTCCATATAGGGACCTAGATGACCTAGTCTAACTTTGCATAAGGGTAGAGCAACAACTTAAAATGAAGCCTACTTCAAAATCTTATGGCTCTCACTCTTATGCAAAGAAAGACCAAGGTCAAGGCATCTTAGGGGCTGCACCTTCTAAGCCCAAAGATGATAATGGGAAGACAATAGAAAAGCAAACCCCTAAGGCTAGTATGCAAGAGAAGACTAGCTCTATAAAGTGCTTTAAATGTATTGGAAGAGGACACATTGCTTCTCAATTCCCCACCCAGAAAAACATGATTATGAAGGGCCAAGAAATTTATAGTAGCCAAGATGAGACTACTACTTCACCTTCCTCTAGCGAAAGTGAAGAAGCGAAAGGGGAAGAATCTAGTGAAGAAATCTACCCGAAAGAAGAAGGGGACCTTTTAATGGTCAGAAGGCTTCTAGGAGGCCAATATTATGATTTGACCCAATCTCAAAGAGAGAATATTTTTCACACAAGGTGTAAAATTTTTTATAACACAAGCTCTCTCATTGTAGAGATAGTGGTTCATGTTGCAATTGTTGCAGCACAAGATTAGTCTATAAGTTGAGCCTTGCTATCACTCCCCATCCAAAGCCTTACAAACTTCAATGGCTCAATGAGCAAGTGGAGATGATAGTCAATCAACAAGTGAAAGTCCCCTTCTCGATTGGAACATATAAGGATGAAGTGATTTGTGATATAGTTCCTATGGAGGCAGGACATATTCTTTTAGGAAGGCCATGGCAATTTGATAGGAAGATCATTTACAATGGCCTAACTAATGAAATTACCCTCACCCACCTTGGAACAAAGTTTGTGTTGCATCCTCAAACACCTTCACAAGTGTCCTAAGATCAACTAACTATGAAAGATAAGAGGGATGAGGAAGAAAAACTAGAAAAACAAAAGAAAAAGAAGGATAGTAGGGTCTTGTCTTCAAAGGCCAAGGGGAAGGAAAAAGAGGAAAAGGATTCCTCTAAGAATATTGTTAAGAAGGAAAATCATTTTGCAACAAAAGGTGATATCAAAAGAGCACTCGTTCTTAAATAATCCTTCAACCTTCTCCTATCAAGGGAAACCTCCCTTAGCACTGCCACAATTCCAACATTTAAGACCTTACCCCCAAAGGTCCAAGAACTATTACATGAATTTGGTGATATATTTCCCAAAGAGATACCCCTGGTTTACCTCCTCTTGGGTGGATAGAACACCAAATAGACTTAGTCCCAGGAGGAAGCCTTCCTAATAGGCCATCCTATAGGACTAACCCTCAGGAGACTAAGGAGATAGAGTCTCAGGTTAAGGAATGGTTGGAGAAGGGCTAGGTCCAAGAGAGTCTAAGCCCTTGTGTTGTGCCAGTGTTGTTAGTGCCCAAAAAAGATGGTAAGTGAAGAATGTGTACAGATTGTAGGGCCATCAACAACATTACTGTAAAGTATAGGCACCCCATTCCTAGACTTGATGATTTTCTTGATGAGTTGCATGGTGCCAATATTTTTTCAAAACTTGATCTTAGAAGAGGTTATCACCAAATTAGGATGAAAGAGGGTGATGAGTGGAAAGTCATTTTAAAGACCAAGTTTGGTTTGTATGAATGGCTAGTGATGTCTTTTGGGCTCACTAATGCACCAAGCACCTTTATGAGGCTTATGCATCATGTCTTAAGGGATTTCATAGGTAGATTTGTAGTTGTTTATTTTGATTATATTTTAGTGTACAGTAGGAGCCTAGATTCACTTAGGACATCTAAGGCAAGTTCTTTTAGTTCTTAAGAAAAACACTCTCTATTCCAATATAGAGAAGTGTACCTTCTGTGTAGATAATATATTTTTCTTAGGATTTGTAGTTGGTAGAAATGGTGTCCAAGTGGACCCTGAGAAAATCAAGGCCATCCAAGAATGGCCCACCCCAAAAAGTGTAGGAAATGTTAGGAGTTTCCATGGGTTGGCAAGCTTCTACAGAAGGTTTATTCCTAATTTCTCTACACTTGCCTCACCTCTCAATGAATTGGTGAAGAAGAATGTGGCATTCACTTAGGGTGAAAGACAAGAGCAAGCCTTTGCTTTGCTCAAAGAAAATCTCACCAAGGCACCTGTTCTAGCTCTTCCTGATTTTTCTAAATCTTTTGAGCTAGAATGTGATGCCTCTGGAGTAGGTGTGGGAGTTGTATTGTTGCAATGTGGAAAACCTATTGCTTATTTTAGTGAAAAACTTCATGGTGCCACCCTCAACTACCCCACCTATGATAAAGAGCTTTATGCCTTAATAAGAGCTCTCCAAACTTGGGAACATTACCTTGTTTCCAAGAAATTTGTCATTCATAGTGATCATGAATCTCTTAAGTACATTAGAGGTAGGGGTGGGAATAGGCCAGGCCGGCCTACAGGGGCCTACGACCTAGCCTACATAAAGCCTGGCCTGAACTGGCCTATTTAATTAAAAGGTTAGGCTCAGACTTTTTTAAAAATCTATTAAATTAAATAGAACGGGCTTAGGCTTATTAAAAAGCCTTATAAGCCTGATAGGCTGGCCTATATATATGTATATATATATATATATATATATATATATATATATATATATATATATATATATATATATATATATATATATATACTTATACTATTTTTTGGATACAATTAATTTTTTTTTGAAACTATCAGACTTTGATTACACATTACTGCTCCATAACTTCTATTCCTATAATCAAGGACTTTAATTACAATTTAGGTGTGAATCATGTGCCATTTTATATTACTCATTATTTTGATTTGACTTTTCTTTTTCTTTAACTTTCCTATTACGTTCCTACTCCATAAAATATTAAATATTTATTGTGAAGAAGGCTTTTAAAAAGGTTATCAGGCCAGGCCAAGCTTTTAAAAAGGTCAGGCCAAGCCAAAATAAAAGCCTTTGATAGGCTATAGGCCAGGCTCAGGCCTCAAAGATTCATCGTAGGCTAGGCTCAGGCCTTTCAAAGCCTGGCCTGGCCTATTGCCACCCCTAATTAGAGGGCAAAACAAGTTAAACAAAAGGCATGCAAAATGGGTAAAGTACCTAGAGCAATTTCCATAATTATCAAATACAAAAAGGGGAAAACAATTGTGGTAGTTGATACCCTCTCTAGGAGGCACACATTATTTTGCTCCCTAGGAACTCAAATTTTAGGATTTGATAACATTAGGGAATTGTATGCTTCAGATGAACATTTTTCTCCTATTTACGAGAGTTGTGGGCAAAAGGCCCAAGATGGATTCTATTTGGTTGAGGGGTATTTGTTCAAAGAGGTAAAGCTTTGCATACCCCAAGGATTCGTCAGGAAATTACTTTTGAAAAAGAGCCATGAGGGTGAGCTTATAGGCCATTTTGGGATAAACAAGACCCTTGTCTTACTCAAAGAAAAGTTCTATTGGCCCCATATCAAGATAAATGTCCTTAAGCATTGCACTAGGTGTGTGGCTTGTTTACAAGTCAAGTCTAGGGTGATGCCTCATGGGCTATACACACCCTTACCCATCCTATTTGCACCCTAGGTAGACATTAATATGGACTTTGTCCTTAGGCTTCCCAGAACCCAAAGAGGTGTAGAGTTTATCTTTGGGGTGGTGGATAGGTTTAGCAAGATGACACATTTTATGCCATGCCACATGGTAGATGATGCTTCTCACATCTCAAAACTCTTCTTCAGGGAAGTTGTGAGACTCCATGGTTTGCCTAGGACCATTGTGTCAGATAGAGATGCTAAGTTCTTTAGCCACTTCTAGAAAACCTTATGGGCTAAGCTAGGAACTAAGCTTCTTTTCTCTACCATTTGCCATCCACAAACTAATGGGCAAACAGAGGTAGTGAATAGGTCTTTACCCACCCTTTTAAGGGTTCTTCTAAAAGGCAACCATAAGTCTTGGGATGAGTATCTTCCTTATGTAGAATTTGCCTACAATAGGGGGGTTCATAGAACCACCAAGCAATCCCCCTTTGAGGTTGTCTATGAGTTCAATCCTCTAACACTCTTAGACCTAATTCCCCTCCCACTTGACACTTCTTTTATACATAAAGAAAGGGAATCTAGGTCAGAGTTTGTAAAGAAGTAGCATCAGAGGGTTAGGAACCAAATAGAGAACCAAACAAAGGTGTATGCAACTAAATGCAATAAATGAAGAAAAGAGCTAGTTCTTAATGAGGGGGACTGGGTTTGGCTCCATCTTAGGAAGGATAGATTCCCTACTAAGAGGAAATCCAAGCTTAGTCCTAGAGGTGATGAACCTTTTCAAGTCTTGGAGGGGATCAATAACAATGCCTATAGGTTGGACCTCCCAGAAGAGTATGGAGTCAACACCACTTTTAACATTTCTGATTTAATTCCTTTTGTAGGTGGAGCTGATACTGAGGAGGAAGCACCAATTGATTTGAAATCAAATCCTCTTCAAGGGGGAAGGGATGATGCAATCCAACCTAGGAAGGGACCAGTCACCAGAGCCATGGGCAAAAGGCTCCAAGAGGATTAGGCTAGAACTACTGAAGAAGACCTTAGGGTTCTCATGAACCTCAGGGTAGATTTCTGAACCCATGGGCCAAGGTTGGGTCCACTTTTCTTAGTAAATATTAGAATAGGTTTTCCTTCTTTTGGGCCTATATTTTGGGCATTTTAGGTTTGTATGCTACCCTACAAATTAAGGGCACCCTACCCTACAAGTTAAGGGTACCCTAGTAGTATAGGGTTTTAGCCTTGTATTTCAGGTCATTTTTTAGTAGTCTTTGTAGTAGAGACCTTTTTTTTGTATTTTCATGTATTTTGGCATAGGGGTGAGCTTAGCTACTGGAAGGGTGTGAGTAGCCTCCTTTAACTTCTCAAGGAAGCTTTCTTCCTTGCTTCCCAAGGAAGCTACCTTCCTTGCTTCTCAAGGAAGTTTCCCATTGTATTTTCATGTATTTTGGCATCGGGGTGAGCTTATCTATTGGAGGGGTATGAGTAGCCCCCATCTAGCTTCTCAAGAAAGCTTTCTTTCTCTAGCTTCCCAAGGAAGCTACTTTCCTTGCTTCTCAATGAAGCTTCCCATGTGCTAGGCTATAAATAGAAACATGTGTAACACTTGTCATAACTTTGATTGATAGGAAACTTGTGAAACACACTTCAAAGTTCAACTTCTCTCCTTCTTCTCCTTCAATTTCCACGCCTCCCCCCCTCTCTTTCTCATTCTTTTCCTCCATTGAAGCTTCCTTTCTAAGCTTCTTATCCAAGGCACTCTCTTGGTGGTGAAACTTCTTTTTCTATGGCTTATTCTCTAGTGGATGGCGCCTCCTCTCACCTCTTCTCATTTATCTTCCGCTGCAACTCCATGGCTAAAAATCACCATTGAAGGACCTTATTGAAGCTCAAAGATCCAGCCTCCATAGAAGCTTCTCAAGCAAGCCTCCATCAATGATGTTCTTTTGGTTTCTGAAGTCTCAGGTGATAATTTCCATTCTTAAAGAGTGAGTGTTATGGACACAACTTTGGGTGATTGTGACATGATGGATATGCAAAATAGGGTGCATGTCAGGAAAAAAATAAGATAGATGTCTAGCATTACTGGATTGGAGATTTTCTTTCCCACATGCACTTCTGGAATTGTTTCCCACACACTACTCTAATCATTATTCACTCTTCTTAAGTTGTTTTCAAGCTCACACAAGGAAGAATAATGCCTTTTACTTCCAACCAGCGTAGCTGTCTCATCCTCAATATGCTTCTATTGTTGAGCAAAATTGGTTGAACAAGTGTAGTAATCTATTGATGAAGATTGGAAAAGTTAAAGAGGATTCCATTAAGTCTAATTCTCAAGTGTTTGGCAATATTTTTAAGAACAAGAGAAAGTTGGAGGCATGTATTAAAGGTGTTCATCGCAAGCTTGATGCCTTCCAGACTCCATCCCTTATTGCCCTTGAAAGGGATTTACAACAACAATATAATAATATTCTTTTCCAGGAATAGATGTTATGGTACCAAAAGTCCCATGAGAGGTGGGTAAAATATGGCAATAAAAACACAAAAAATTTTCATACTCAAACAGTCATTCATAGGAGGAAGAATAAAATTGTCAATCTGATGGTGGACAATATCTGTTGTTCTAACAAAGATACTCTGAAGAGGGAAGCCTTGTCCTTTTATAGGGAAGTCGTTTAGCTAGAAAGGGACACTTAGCCTCATAGTTTACAGATCCGTAATCTACCCTATCTGGACCAGGTAGTTTGTTCATGTCTTATGGAGCAGTTTTTATAGATGAAGTCAAACAGATCATTTTCGCGTCTAGTCCTTACAAAGCCCCTGGGTCTGATGGATTCTAGGGAATCTTTTATTGTTCATTCTAGGATACTGTGGGACATAGTGTGTTGGAGATGGTGTCTCATTCCATTGCTACGAGTCACATTGATGAAGGGCTCACTAAGACTTTGATAGTTCCCATTCCCAAGGTTGATAGCCCTACCACCTTGAGAGACTTTCGACCCATTAGTTTGTGTAATGTTCTATTAAAAGTGGTTTCTAAAGTTATTATGAACAAATTCAAATTGCAACCGTCTCATGATAGCATTATTGGGCCTCTTCAAAGAAGTTTCATTCCTGGGAGGAGAACAAGTGATAATACAATCATTGCTCAAGTGATTGTACATCATTTACAAAAGAAAAAGAAGGGAAAACCAGGTCACCTCATGTTTAAGATTGATTTTGAAAAGACTTATGATAGTGTTGACTGAAAATTCCTGGAACTTACTTTGAATGATTTTGGCTTCCCCAGTTAAATCATAAGAATTATTATGGCTCTAATTGCTTCTACTACCTTGTCCCTTAAGTGGAATATTGGAGTACCAGAAGGTTTTTGCCTTACTAAAGGTCTGCGACAGGGGATCCCCCTGTCTCCTTATCTATTTTTACTCTACATGGAGAAGCTAGCTACTATGATTCAAGAGAAAGTAGCTAATAAAAAGTGGCTCCTTGTCAAGATTGCCAAAGGTGGGCCTGCAATTTCATACCTAATTTTTTCAAATGGCTGGCTTTTGTTTACTGCTGCCAAATCCATCCATGTTAGGCTTGTTTAGAAGATTCTTGATGACTTCTGTAAAGCCTCTGGCCTGAAAGCCAATATTCAGAAGTCCAAATTTTTTGCTTCTAGGAACATTTCCAAGACTAAGAAGAAGAAGTTTATTAGTATTATTGGCTTCAATCAATCGCAAAACCTTGGCAGGTACTTGGGCTTTCCACTCCTGAGTGGGAGAGTCAAGAAGAGTGATTTTCCTTTTATCAGATAGAATGAAGGGTAGAATGGCTGGTTGGAAGATGTCTTTATTGAGTAGGGCGAGGAGAACAACTTTGGCAAAATCGGTGCTTAATGCAATCATGGTGTACCCTATGAAAAATTTGCGGGTTCCTAATGGGGTGTGTGAGGAAATTGGCAAGATTATGAGAACATTTATCTGGCATTCACATCATAATCATTGGGTTAATTGGAGTATAGTGATGTGTCCTCCATCTAGGGTTGGCCTTGATGTTCGAACAATGAGAGAAATCAACGTGGCCTTACTAGGGAAACATGTTTGGTTGTTACAACATGATCCTCATATGTTGTGGGTTCAATTGCTCTCAAATAAATACCTTTAGAGTATGTTTGGATAGAGAATTTTAACTGAGGAAAGTAATTTATCTGAGAATTTGAATTTTTGTAATCTAGAATTCATTGTTTGAATGTTTTTTTTTTTTGAAGAATTTAAAATTTTGGAATTTTAAAACAGAATTTTAAACAACTAAAAATCTGAAATTTCAATTTCCTTCTAAAAGGTGAGAAATTGAAATTCTCTTCTTACAGTCTTCTTCAAGAAACACCGTATGAGATTGTGGTGTCGGATCGAGTGGCCTCAGAATAATTAAGAAGGGGAGATTGAATTAATTATTCCTAAACCTTTACTAATTAAAAAATTACTCTTTTAAGGCTTTTACTAAATTGTTAAGAGAATGAGGAGTATAAGAAAAACTTAACAGAAAGTAAAAGCGGAAATTAAATGCACAGCGGAAAGTAAAAGAGTAGGGAAGAAGGAAACAAACACACAAGAGTTTTTATACTGGTTTGGCAACAACCCGTGCCTACATCCAGCCCCCAAGCGACCTGCGGTCCTTGAGATTTCTTTCAACCTTGTAAAAATCCATTTACAAGCAAAGATCCACAAGGGATGTATCCTCCCTTGTTCTCTTTGAACCTAGTGGATGTACCCTCCACTAGAACTGATCCACAAGAGATGTACCCTCTCTTGTTCTCAGTCAAACCCAAGTAGATGTACCCTCTACTTGTACCACAAAGGATGTACCCTCCAATGTGTTGAGACAAAGATCTCAGGCTGTTAAACCTTTGATACTTTGTGAATGAGGATACAAAAGAATTCTCAGGCGGTTAGTCCTTTGGACACTTTTGTATTAGGGAATGGGAAGAATCAGAAGAATTCTCAGACTGTGTCGTTTTGAATTCTTTGACAAGGGAGAAGGGAGACACAAAAGAATTCAAGCGGTTAGTCCTTTGTTCTTTTGGAAAAGGGAGAAGAGAGACACAAAAGGAATTCAGGCGGTTAGTCCTTGGCGAATTCTTTTTGGCAAAGGGAGAAGGGAATGAAAAAGATGAATAGCACAGGTTTTCAAGGTTTCAAAAAACCAGAAAACTTTGGAAAGCTTTTGGCAATAGGAAGAAGAAGAAGAAGTTCAAAGAGACTCAGAAATCAATGTGGAAAACTTGCTTGTGTAAAGAATGAATTGGAAAAGATTGATTGTTAGAATGAATGAATTGATTGAAAAATGCAAAACAAAACCTTGCTTTTATAGACTCTTCGTGTCTGGTTAAGAAGACCATTTAGAAGAGTTATAACTTTTAGAAAAACTTAAAACCAATTTGAAAAAGTCAAAAACCTTTTGAAGAGTTTCATCTTCTGATTTATTCAGAAACAGTCACTGGTAATCGATTACCAAATTAGTGTAATCGATTACACAAAGCTTTTGTGTGAAAGGATGTGACTCTTCACATTTGAATTTGAATTTCAACGTTCAAAGGCACTGGTAATCGATTACCAAAACATTGTAATCGATTACAACTTTTTGAAAATAATTGGAACGTTATAAATTCAATTTGAAAACTTTTTCAAAACAATTTTGCTACTGGTAATCAATTACAATAATCTGGTAATCGATTACCAGAGAGTAAAAACTCTTTGGTAAAAGGTTTTGTCAAAAACTCATGTGCTATTCAAAGTTTTGAAAAACTTTTTAATACTTATCTTGATTGAGTCTTCTCTTCATCCTTGAATCTTGAGTCTTGAATCTTGATCTTGATTCTTGAGATCTTGAACCTTGAATCTTGATTCTTGTCTCTAGACTTTCTTCTTGAGTCTTGAATTCTTCTTGATTCTTATCTTGAACTCTTGAATTGTTCTTGATTTACTTGAGTTGTTCTTTGATTGATCTTTGATTCACTTGAGTTGTTCTTTGATTGATCTTTGAGCTTTTTGTCATCACCTTTGTCATCATCTTTTGTTATCATCATTGTTATCATCAAAACACCTTTGAATCATCTTTGATTCACCATGAAGCTTTGCTTCTACATGTGGAACATTGATCGGGTCTGAGCGTAGAGGAACACGTATAACTAGCACACCAATCATATCTTTTCTTTTTTTTCATTCATTTTTTTTCACCCTCATAGTTTTAACTTTTTTTAATCCAAACACAAAATTTTGAAAATAAGAATTTCAATTGAAGTATTTGAAATTCTTAGAATTTAAAATTTCTCAGAATTTTAAATTCTTCCATCCAAACACACTCTAAAGGGAATTTTGTTTTCCATTGTTCTTTAAAACCTGGTGTTTCCTACTCTTGGGCTTCCATTGTGAAGGCATCTAATATTCTTCAACCAGGTTTCAGATTTCGGGTTGGCGAGGGTGCATTCTCACTTTGGTTTGATCGCTTATGCTTGCAAGGTTCATTCTACAAGTTGGTGGACTTTGTTCATATTTCTGACACTTGTGGAAATCAGAGATATCTACAACAATGGGTCGAGGAATTGGAACTTACTTACCACTCCTCTGGCAGCTCCTGTGAAGGACATAATCAATAGTATTTCCTTGATCAAATCTACTTACAAGTGGATTACCTGTGCCTGATTTGCCCGTAACACCCTACTAGATGTTGGTTCATGAGTTTGGTGTCTTTCTCTTCTTGAAAATATTAAACATTTCTAGTGGATTATTTGCCACAATAGTCTAGCTCCCTAGTAATGATTTTCTTTCCCAAATATTTGTTTCCCTTGACTCATCTTGTATCAGGTGTGGTCCTAGCAATGAAACTCCTCTTCACTTATTACGAGACTGCCAAAGCTAGAATGGTGTAGAATTGCCTTCAATTTGTCTTCCCAATTGACTATCACTTGGATGATACTGTTATGTGGATTTGAAAGCACGTCATGAGCCCAACTAGAGTGCTCTTTACAGTGGCTGCTTGGTTTCTTTGGAGATCCCAAAACATGGAAGCTCACCAAGAGCTCACTGGAAACAACACCGACAGGGAGCTTAGTGGGGTCGTAGTTGAAAGAGTCACTGTCGAAGGAGACACTACAGGAGGCTTAGTCGCTGGAGCAGGTGTCGTCAGGGTAGACAGAGATGTCTTAGGAGCATGTGCGACTCGAGTATATGGAGATGTCACCCACAACGATGCATGTTTGCAATCAAGGAATGAAGCGAGAGAGCATAGAGGATTAGGGACAAAGTTGGCCAATGTTTATAATGACGACTCATGATAAAATATTTTCAAATTTTTATTATAGAATGTTTTCTCTGAAAAAATTTCAAAAAAAATTAAAACAAGCACATCTTTAGCTGCATTTTTTTGTTTTTATTGAAAATGAAAATAAAAAACCAACAAAGTAAACGCCACCTAGCAACCTACATGGTCTACCATTTTAGATTGCACACCACACTTTACATTTTTTCTTTTAAATTATAAGATTCTATGGGAGACAATCATATTCTAGCATGATAGAATCATTATGGACAATAAAAAAATTTCTTATAAATATTAAACACAATTACATACTCAGATTCAAATCTAAAATCTCTAATTAAGCTGAAATAACATCGGTTCATCCACATATTTAGTAATTTTATATTTTTATTTTAAGTAATTGCATAAAATTCGGAGTAAAATGCTTGACAAATCCCTATTATCGTACATCATTTGATCAGTACATGTTCTAAAGATTATGGTTTAGCATTTAACTTTTAATTTCTTTCCACCAATAGAATAACGTAGTCTATAGTATAATTTATGAGAAAAATTGTTGCCTATTGTCCGAGTATTATATGAAAAATTAATAAACATTAGTTAACATCAGTGAAGTTTTATTTCTTTTAGATAGAAAAAACCTAACAAGAAGTTTTATTTCTTTTAGATAGAAAAAACCTAACAAGAATAAATAGCTTACATCAAAATGATTTTAAATACAAGAACAATGAGATAACGGAACGTGGCATTAATTAAGTACAGTTTTCATAATTTGACAAGAATCCGTTGTAGTTTAGATGGTTACTATATTTTGCTCTCACGAAAATTACTTAATAAAATAATGTAAATTTTATTATAATATCTTTTGTGATGTGTAATGTTTGGTTTGTACTAGGAAATGATATATAATAAGATTTTAAAACTTTTTAAATTATTTTATTATTTAACATAAAATTTATTATCATGCTTACTAATATTTAAAATTTATTAATATTGTGATATATTTTAAAAGCATTATTTTAGACTTATTGTTATAAAATTACAATATATTGATTATGCTGATATATTTTTTAACTATATCTTATAAGTGTCATAATTATAAACTAAAAAACAATTCAAAATAAATTAACGAAATACATAAATAAACTAATAATAATTTATCATATGTTATAACTAAAAATATTTCACAATCATACAATGTTATTAAAAATATAAAATCTTCTTAAGATGATTTTTGGTAATATGTAAATTCAAGTTTTCTTAATTATTAAATATTGAAGGAGAGGATGGTAGCATGGTAGGGGGAGTACGGTGTGGGGGAGTGGATCGAGATGACGCCAAATTGGGAGTCACGGGTGAGGTTCACGAAACCGAAGTTGTCAGTGGCACGACCCGTGGTTTGAGGGAGCATGGTGATGACCTTGCCCGGGGGGGAGGGGGCGAAGGTTGAACCAAGATGTCAGCGAGGGCAAGCAGGAGATGTGATCGTCGTTAGTGAGGTAGGCATTGGGGACAGTGAGAATGGAGAGGGAGGAACGGTCCGAGAGGGCCACGGTGAGTTGTGTGGCGAAGGCGAGGAAGGAAGTGAACTAGGAGAGCTCCGGTATGGTGGAGAGGAGGGCGGTGAGGTTATTAATGGTTGGAGAAAGAGGTTTAGAGAAGGAGATACTAATGAAAAAAGAAAAAAGATGTGGGATAATGAAAAGTCAGAAAATAAGAATAATATATTTTTACTTTTGTTAGATACTAAACAAAAAGTTGTACAAGAGTTTAGTGAATTACAAGTTTTTGAATATTTGTCCTGTCTGTCCCTCAGTCATTTTTTAAATCAAACGTGAACAAATATTTTTGTACTATCCAACCCCTTATTTCTTAACAAATCAAACGAACTCTACATATTTTTTCATCTTAACACACACACTTTCCCAAAAGTCTGTGTATTATTCATCTCAACACTGAGCATCTTTTCATCCATGAACAATACTAGTTCATAGTTGCACACAATATACATATGTTAACAGTTAGTAAAATTATAATAAAATTACAACGGAACTAGGAGTAAAACATAATAAAATTACAATGGAACTCACTGTAAAAAGCAAAGTTTTTTTTTTTTAAGGTAGACAACAATTCGAGGATGTAGGCAACGATGGTTGTTATGTTTAGGTCCAAAATGTTTGAAATATTATTTTCAAACACAATTAAATTCAGCCACATCTCCCGGCGAAGAAACAAGTTCAAGGTATGACAGAGATCCTGTATTCCAGCCATTACACATGAACTAGTTCATGACTCCAGTGTCCCATTTGAGTGCTCCTCACCTGCAAAAGTGGAGGTTCCATTTGCCAACCGATTCATGCTATTGGTAGAGTAATTTGAATATGGAGAATATGTAGAACCAGGACTAGGACTGCCTCGTGAATACCGGTTCTGCGATGCTGTGCTGCTTCTTGTCACTTTCAGACGTGCCTTCCTACCCTGAAATGAAGCATGCAAGCATTTCCATAATAGGAAAATGACACATAAGTGAAAAAATATAAAGCTCAATTACATAGGAAAATGACACATAAGTGAAAAAATAAAAAGCTCAATTACATGCATGAATGAAGATTGAGAATATTATTTTCACTGAGTTATCAATAACCACAAGTTCCCCCCCCCCCCCCCCCCCCATTAAGTCGACTACATGGATCAAGCAACACCATAGTATCCTATAGTAAAATGTGTCTATAAATAAATCATTAATCTCTAAATCCTTCTCAATAGTTTCACTTATAGTTTTTCTTGATCTCCCTTTAATGATTGGGCTACCCTTACCCTCTATCTAAAGTTTTTATAGTCTTCTCCACAAATGCCATGTGATAACATGAATAGATATATTTTAAATGAGAAATGTTAGCAATACACTCTCTAACATACTCTCTAGTCTCTACTATTGGCTGAAATTGATTGAAAATCATCCAGGTCTCACTTATTTAATGAGTTTCATTCATGGTTTTGTAGTTTTCAATAAATTGAGAACAATAGTGTATGAGGAGTGTGTTAGAGAATGTGTTGCTAGCATTCATTGTGAATTTATGATAGTGACTAACGTTATGGGCATAATGAGTAAATATTTTATTAAAAAATAAACAATTCTAGAAGGTAAAAAAATAACCTTTCCCATGCACTTCTCCAAATGTGGAGCAAACCTCCCAGCCATGATGGATCGACCACAATTCATGCAATCAAATATTTCATTTGCCACAGGAGGATGGGTTTGTCCAAATATGTCAACCACATACTTGCCATTTGCTTCATTACTGTTACTAGGATCAGCCACCCTAACCCTGGCTTGTGCCGATAGCTTCAATTCTTCATCTTCTTCTTCCAAATTAGAATCAAGCCCCAGCCTTGCTACTCTGTGACACTCTGATGCCACATCAACTATGATGGAATCAAGGAGATCCAAGAAAAAATGAGAAGAAAGCTGCAAAACACCCCAATGGAAGCAAATAACCATATAAATATATTATATATAGTAGGAAAACATATGTATTATTCTGAATGTTTCAATTCACTGAGAGTGAGACTAGCATCTAAACAGTAATGCATATGGAACACATATAGTAGGAAAACATATGGAATAAGTTTTTTTCCTATAAAATCTTCTACAGTAGTACATCCAAACAGGCCCATAACCAATTACTTTAGGCACATGCATGTGAGAGTTATTCCACAATACAAAGAAATACAAATATGATAGAAGGTATACTACTGAGACTAGCATCTAACATTTAGTGTTATTCATTTATTTAAGGTAACAGAATAAGGGTTGAAGAGTGGCATTTACAATTCCCTCCATCCTCATTCTAAAAGAAAGATATGAGAGCAGATAGAAAGGTTGGCAGTTCAAGATAGACTTTTCACTTCATGCATCACTGAACCATCTTTCTCTGAAAAGCAAAAAAATGAAAAGCAAAAAAATAAAAACAACTGAATGATGATACCCATTGATGATAAAAATTGAAATCATGGCATCTCTGCTGGGACATGGATTTTCATATTTCTCTAGACTCTAGACAAACAGTGAAAGTAGAAACTCCACCTAATCAAGGATATCTAGTATCTACAGGTACAAAGTATTGACTTGCAGCAAAAGTGCGTATGAAGGACAAGTGCATAAGTCACAAAAGTATATAAGGGTTGTGTAAGGGACTAAGGCTTAAACAATTCAATTTATTTGATAATTATCATAATATATTCACCATGGTATTATTATCCTTTATAAATGGAGTATTAAAATATACATTTGCAACCACTGAAATTTTATCATGTTATATCCCAAAGAATAATCTGCTCCAACACCTTGCAGGAAAAGCAATGTTCGGCAGTACAATCAAATGAATGAGAAACAATCTAATGAATTCACAATTCTTCTTGCCTTATTAAATTATTGCTCCCTTCATTATTGATCTTAATCTTCTTTTTCACTGTCGATCATAGCCACAAGGGAAAAAGTACCAATTTTAGGCATGTTACGTTTCAACAGCATCTTTTCAGAAGTTAATTTTAAGAGGGGGAGGAGGCAGGGATAAAAAACAGGAAAAGAACAATGATCACAAAGTCGTAGACATATTAATGAAAGACAAATGGAGTTCAACCAATACTCATTTTTTCCAAAAGACAATTCTAGATTAAAACAACTAATGCAATCACAAAACTTATCCCTGGATCAAGTCTTATGAGAATGCAAAATTGAAAGCTGAAATGCACCCAAGCATGGTTTGCAACAAAAGTTTAAATAGACTTTGAAATGTACTAGGAATTAACATCAAAATCTAATATTTAATTATTGCTGCACTCATAAAAGCATGTCTTTGCAGAATTGAAGAGCACACCTGGGAATGTGACGACAAGTTTTCCTCATTAGGAACAGACATGAATGAGTCTTGACCAAGCAAGGCTTTTGGATCCTAATTTACACCAATAACTGGTGAAAGTCAGAAACGTCCACAAAAAGCTTCATGGAAGTATAAATTAAAGACCAGAACAAAAGAACCAAAAAAAAAAGATAATAATAACAAAAGGAAACAATGTTGATATCTACAATATTGGTAAAGCCTATCCTCAAAAACAAAAGAGCTGTTAATTTCAACCCTATTATGAACCAAACCACTGGCTTAAGGATCCTTCCCCTCCAAATATGATTGGTTCATAAAAAGTTGTTTTTCCGTCTTTCATGTTCTTCAGTTTCATAAAGTAACAAAATTTAGGTGATGCAAATTAAAAGAAAAGAAAAGAAATGCAAATTAATGAAAGAAAACACAAATTAGCGGAATAAAAAATCGAAACCTAAACCGCAGAGATGAGAGACGAACCTGCTCTGAAATCTGAACCACAGCGAGAGAAGACTGAGAGAGAAAGAGAGAGAAAGAGAGAGAGAGATCACAGGGAATCGTCGAGAGGAGAGTGCTAACAGAGATTCTGTGATTCACAGAGCAACCCCTCAAATGCCACTGGGGTACAATTTCGAAAAAGCCTAAACTTTTGGGCTAGAAAAGAAAATTTTAGGGGTCTACTATTGGCACCTCCCATGAGGGTTGTGTTATTTGACCCTGCCTCCAAATAAAGGACCCATATACAACTAAAATTTAGGGTAAATACTCAAATATGAGTTCAAACTATTTTTTTTCCCTGAATGTATAAATGCATATCAGTCCTTGGGTTACTTCAATCCGTTAAGTCTAAACTTTATGCATATGTGTCAACTAAAGATTGAATTATCAAGAGAAAAGAGTGACACAAGAGTGACACATGGGATATGTTGGGTCGACAAGATCAACCTGTCATCAAAATCTAGATGTACTAATTTATCATTTTACAAGCCACAAATCAAATTCAAGTAAACTTCCAAAATTTTAGCACTTTTCCCAACCTTCCATAGCCTCTTTCCCCGCTGTGTGCCACCGTTAGAGGTGATCTCTGGTGGCGGTGCCATTTGTTTTTCTTTGTTTTGCTTCTTCTCCAACAGTCACGACACCTGTACCGCATTAGATCCAATCAACATGGAAAAATGACTCCATCTCCAGAAATATGAATTCAAAAATTAATTTTAACCCTTTCATACTTTTGACGTTTACATCTTTCCTCAATTGAAATGCTTGTGCATGCAATTTGAAAGAAATTCTCGGTAAACAAGACTTAATGTAATATATAATATGCCTCTTGCAATGGTGAATAGTATATGAATAGGAGCGTATTTTTCTGAATCTTCTTAGACAGAGGAAAAGAAGGTGGCTCTTCAGTTTTTTTCTGTTTCAAGTGTACTTGATATTGCAGCAATCAATCAAGATCAGTATTGATGAATTAACGCGATGGAAGAAAGTTTATAATCCAAAAAAAAAAATGATCGTGAAAAGAACTTTGGCCTCAAATTAGTTCTTGGTAATCTCTTTCCCTCTATTAAGTTCAATAGCTCAAGATGTGCAAAAGCAAATAAAATATTACACCGTCTAGAATCACGATAAAGTTACATAGGTCCCTCCCAAAAACACTAGAACATCAATACCCCAATCAGTTTTGTCTCCCCAGCGCCACGTTAACAAAACCTCTCATGATCAATAATGCAATGACGACGGCGCAAGAGAGGATATGACGGTGAGAACGCAAACCTAAACTCGAAAACAAAAGCACCTTTTTGCTTGTGATTAATAATGCAAAGACAACGGTGCAAGATGATGTTATTTTGACGATTAAATGTGGGAATTGCGGAGGTGAAGGCACACTGCCGGAGCTGGAGGTGGCGGTGTCAGTTGTTGAAGGCGAGTCCATGAGCTTCATGGCCACGGGCTGTAAAAAATTATAATTTTAAAAAAGAACAAATTAGCCGATTAATATTTTGATGATAAATTGATCTTATGGAGTCGGTACCTCTCGTATCACTCTTTCCCCATAACAATTCATTCCTCAGTTGTCACGGCAGCATATATTAACCTTAGACTTCTGTAAGTATTTTTACACATTTACGAATAAAAAAATAATTTTTTATCTTTCAGCAATTCATATATAAGTAAATTATACTTTCAAGAATAAATTTAAGTATTTATTCTTAATTTTATAGTAAATAAATACTTCTAAATATATAAATTATTTTATAATTAAAATATGTAATAAATAAATATTTTTACCATAAAAACTATATTTTAGATTTATGATGAATAATTTATAATTAGATTATAAGTGAGGATATTCAGATTACTCAGCTATCTAATAAATCTATATAAAGAGATTATTATAGTTTCCTTAAAAAAAGAGATTATTATATTACTCAATAAGTTTTTTAAGAAATTCACATTTCCTTACCTTTTTTTAAAATAATTGGCATTCTATTCTTTATAGGATTTTTTCAGTTATGAGTTTTTTTTTATGTTTTCTTAATTTTATCCTATGAAATAAAAAAATCATTTGAATTTTACATGTAAAACTGCTAGATATTTTTATAGAATTCAATAACTGTTAAATAATTGTTTGTTAGAAGTTAAATGTTTAAATAATTGTAAATAATCATCAGAGATACTTGTGTGTTTACCAAAAAATAATTGTAATAAAAATGTTTTATTTTAATAAGTGATTTTGAGTTTGAGTTCATAATAAATTTATGTAACTTAAATATTATTTTCTTTTATAGAAGATACTTGTGTGTTTGGCAAAAAATAATTGTAAAGAAATAAAAAAAAAATCTCTTTCTTAGATTTATGAATCCATCTATATAAAAGACTTAGCATGTTTTCAATCCAACTTGCTTTGCAACAATTTTAAGGCTAATTACTACTAGAAAAATTGAAATCAGTGACAAAATTTAGAGAGAGAAACAATCCTTCAAAAATAGTGGTGACCACTGTGACGGAATTAGAAATAATAGGTCGGAATCAAATTTGAGTAACTCAATTATAAATTTAGTGATGGAAGTGTTCCCTTTTTAAATAATCCTTCCCAATTTCCACCGTAAATAATTTATTAGGCACGAAACTTTTTCATCTCTAAACATTTCCTCACAAATCCGTCATAAAATGAATTTGAATTTATTAGCGAGGGATTGTGTAACCGAATGATTTCTCCTAAATATTGCCTTACAAGTTGTCATAAATTAAAATAAACTTTTTCATGACGGATTATTATCTGTCAAACATATCCTTGATAATCTCTTAATATTAACTACTATGATATCAACTTTCTCTAAATATTTTCACCACAAATTTTAACTGAATAATTAGTCAGTAATATATTTATGTTAAGTAATATTTTAGAAGAAAAAAAAATTTATTTACAGTTATGTCTTATTAGATATTCGAAATATTTTCAAATCTTAAAATTATATAGAACTCATTAACTATTATATTAATTGACCATTTCCTTATTAATTTTAGAAATATTAATTAAAATTATAATATTTAATTTCAAATATTTTGATTAAATGTTTATTAAAAATACACAGAATTATATAATTTTAAAAAAAATCTTAAAAATAAATAAAAGACACTATTAATTAAAGAAATTATTTATATTTTAAGAATAAAAAACTTTAAAAAGATATTAAATTTTTCTCTTTTTCATCATTCGTGTGTCTATTTTTCAATAAGGTTCATGTGTAACACTAATAATTGATTAAGATCTACTAAGACCTATGTGTAATATTGATGATGGACCAAAACATAAGTGTAACACTAGATTGACCAAGACCCAATAAGACTCAAGTGCAACATTAACTATTAATCAATATCCAATAACGTCTAGGTGTAGTATTGATAATTGACCAATGCTTAATTAGGTCCAAGTGCAACATTGATTAGGGTGCTACTATTGACCCCAACTAAATTGCTCTTGGCCCCTACCAGTCAAGAACAATTACCAAACTACCTTTTCCTATGCCACCCTTCCCCACCTCTCTTTTCCTTTTTAATTCTCCTCTCCTTCTTCATTCATTCATTCCCCTCTTCCGTCTTTTCCTCTCTTCATTCTCTATGCTCACGTTGTCTAGGGATTTTTTTCGTAGTCAAAATGGAATTGTGATTTCATTGTGCTAAATTGAATAGCGAAAATACGATTCCGTTTTTTTCTCTCGTAATTTTATTAACACAACATAATAAAAATTCCATTGTGTAATGCTTTGTGTAACACAATGGAATCTAAATTTTGTTGTCTTTACATCTTTCCTCAATTGAAATGCTTGTGCATGCAATTTGAAAGAAAATCTCGGTAAACAAGACTTAATGTAATATATAATATGCCTCTTGCAATGGTGAATAGATATGAATAGGAGCGTATTTTTCTGAATCTTTCTTAGACAGAGGAAAAGAAGGTGGCTCTTCAGTTTTTTTCTGTTTCAAGTGTACTTGATATTGCAGCAATCAATCAAGATCAGTATTGATGAATTAACGCGATGGAAGAAAGTTTATAATCAAAAAAAAAAAATGATCGTGAAAAGAACTTTGGCCTCAAATTAGTTCTTGGTAATCTCTTTCCCTCTATTAAGTTCAATAGCTCAAGATGTGCAAAAGCAAATAAAATATTACCACGCTCTAGAATCACGATAAAGTTACATAGGTCCCTCCCAAAAACACTAGAACATCAATACCCAATCAGTTTTGTCTCCCCAGCGCCACGTTAACAAAACCTCTCATGATCAATAATGCAATGACGACGGCGCAAGAGAGGATATGACGGTGAGAACGCAAACCTAAACTCGAAAACAAAAGCACCCTTTTGCTAATGCATATGGAATAAGTTTTTTTTCCTATAAAATCTTCTACAGTAGTACATCCAAACAGGCCCATAACCAATTACTTTAGGCACATGCATGTGAGAGTTATTCCACAATACAAAGAAATACAAATATGATAGAAGGTATACTACTGAGACTAGCATCTAACATTTAGTGTTATTCATTTATTTAAGGTAACAGAATAAGGGTTGAAGAGTGGCATTTACAATTCCCTCCATCCTCATTCTAAAAGAAAGATATGAGAGCAGATAGAAAGGTTGGCAGTTCAAGATAGACTTTTCACTTCATGCATCACTGAACCATCTTTCTCTGAAAAGCAAAAAAATGAAAAGCAAAAAAATAAAAACAACTGAATGATGATACCCATTGATGATAAAAATTGAAATCATGGCATCTCTGCTGGGACATGGATTTTCATATTTCTCTAGACTCTAGACAAACAGTGAAAGTAGAAACTCCACCTAATCAAGGATATCTAGTATCTACAGGTACAAAGTATTGACTTGCAGCAAAAGTGCGTATGAAGGACAAGTGCATAAGTCACAAAAGTATATAAGGGTTGTGTAAGGACTAAGGCTTAAACAATTCAATTTATTTGATAATTATCATAATATATTCACCATGGTATTATTATCCTTTATAAATGGAGTATTAAAATATACATTTGCAACCACTGAAATTTTATCATGTTATATCCCAAAGAATAATCTGCTCCAACACCTTGCAGGAAAAGCAATGTTCGGCAGTACAATCAAATGAATGAGAAACAATCTAATGAATTCACAATTCTTCTTGCCTTATTAAATTATTGCTCCCTTCATTATTGATCTTAATCTTCTTTTTCACTGTCGATCATAGCCACAAGGGAAAAAGTACCAATTTTAGGCATGTTACGTTTCAACAGCATCTTTTCAGAAGTTAATTTTAAGAGGGGGAGGAGGCAGGGATAAAAAACAGGAAAAGAACAATGATCACAAAGTCGTAGACATATTAATGAAAGACAAATGGAGTTCAACCAATACTCATTTTTTCCAAAAGACAATTCTAGATTAAAACAACTAATGCAATCACAAAACTTATCCCTGGATCAAGTCTTATGAGAATGCAAAATTGAAAGCTGAAATGCACCCAAGCATGGTTTGCAACAAAAGTTTAAATAGACTTTGAAATGTACTAGGAATTAACATCAAAATCTAATATTTAATTATTGCTGCACTCATAAAAGCATGTCTTTGCAGAATTGAAGAGCACACCTGGGAATGTGACGACAAGTTTTCCTCATTAGGAACAGACATGAATGAGTCTTGACCAAGCAAGGCTTTTGGATCCTAATTTACACCAATAACTGGTGAAAGTCAGAAACGTCCACAAAAAGCTTCATGGAAGTATAAATTAAAGACCAGAACAAAAGAACCAAAAAAAAAGATAATAATAACAAAAGGAAACAATGTTGATATCTACAATATTGGTAAAGCCTATCCTCAAAAACAAAAGAGCTGTTAATTTCAACCCTATTATGAACCAAACCACTGGCTTAAGGATCCTTCCCCTCCAAATATGATTGGTTCATAAAAAGTTGTTTTTCCGTCTTTCATGTTCTTCAGTTTCATAAAGTAACAAAATTTAGGTGATGCAAATTAAAAGAAAAAGAAAAGAAATGCAAATTAATGAAAGAAAACACAAATTAGCGGAATAAAAAATCGAAACCTAAACCGCAGAGATGAGAGACGAACCTGCTCTGAAATCTGAACCACAGCGAGAGAAGACTGAGAGAGAAAGAGAGAGAAAGAGAGAGAGAGATCACAGGGAATCGTCGAGAGGAGAGTGCTAACAGAGATTCTGTGATTCACAGAGCAACCCCTCAAATGCCACTGGGGTACAATTTCGAAAAAGCCTAAACTTTTGGGCTAGAAAAGAAAATTTTAGGGGTCTACTATTGGCACCTCCCATGAGGGTTGTGTTATTTGACCCTGCCTCCAAATAAAGGACCCATATACAACTAAAATTTAGGGTAAATACTCAAATATGAGTTCAAACTATTTTTTTTCCCTGAATGTATAAATGCATATCAGTCCTTGGGTTACTTCAATCCGTTAAGTCTAAACTTTATGCATATGTGTCAACTAAAGATTGAATTATCAAGAGAAAAGAGTGACACAAGAGTGACACATGGGATATGTTGGGTCGACAAGATCAACCTGTCATCAAAATCTAGATGTACTAATTTATCATTTTACAAGCCACAAATCAAATTCAAGTAAACTTCCAAAATTTTAGCACTTTTCCCAACCTTCCATAGCCTCTTTCCCCGCTGTGTGCCACCGTTAGAGGTGATCTCTGGTGGCGGTGCCATTTGTTTTTCTTTGTTTTGCTTCTTCTCCAACAGTCACGACACCTGTACCGCATTAGATCCAATCAACATGGAAAAATGACTCCATCTCCAGAAATATGAATTCAAAAATTAATTTTAACCCTTTCATACTTTTGACGTTTACATCTTTCCTCAATTGAAATGCTTGTGCATGCAATTTGAAAGAAATTCTCGGTAAACAAGACTTAATGTAATATATAATATGCCTCTTGCAATGGTGAATAGTATATGAATAGGAGCGTATTTTTCTGAATCTTCTTAGACAGAGGAAAAGAAGGTGGCTCTTCAGTTTTTTTCTGTTTCAAGTGTACTTGATATTGCAGCAATCAATCAAGATCAGTATTGATGAATTAACGCGATGGAAGAAAGTTTATAATCCAAAAAAAAAAAATGATCGTGAAAAGAACTTTGGCCTCAAATTAGTTCTTGGTAATCTCTTTCCCTCTATTAAGTTCAATAGCTCAAGATGTGCAAAAGCAAATAAAATATTACACCGTCTAGAATCACGATAAAGTTACATAGGTCCCTCCCAAAAACACTAGAACATCAATACCCCAATCAGTTTTGTCTCCCCAGCGCCACGTTAACAAAACCTCTCATGATCAATAATGCAATGACGACGGCGCAAGAGAGGATATGACGGTGAGAACGCAAACCTAAACTCGAAAACAAAAGCACCTTTTTGCTTGTGATTAATAATGCAAAGACAACGGTGCAAGATGATGTTATTTTGACGATTAAATGTGGGAATTGCGGAGGTGAAGGCACACTGCCGGAGCTGGAGGTGGCGGTGTCAGTTGTTGAAGGCGAGTCCATGAGCTTCATGGCCACGGGCTGTAAAAAATTATAATTTTAAAAAAGAACAAATTAGCCGATTAATATTTTGATGATAAATTGATCTTATGGAGTCGGTACCTCTCGTATCACTCTTTCCCCATAACAATTCATTCCTCAGTTGTCACGGCAGCATATATTAACCTTAGACTTCTGTAAGTATTTTTACACATTTACGAATAAAAAAATAATTTTTTATCTTTCAGCAATTCATATATAAGTAAATTATACTTTCAAGAATAAATTTAAGTATTTATTCTTAATTTTATAGTAAATAAATACTTCTAAATATATAAATTATTTTATAATTAAAATATGTAATAAATAAATATTTTTACCATAAAAACTATATTTTAGATTTATGATGAATAATTTATAATTAGATTATAAGTGAGGATATTCAGATTACTCAGCTATCTAATAAATCTATATAAAGAGATTATTATAGTTTCCTTAAAAAAAGAGATTATTATATTACTCAATAAGTTTTTTAAGAAATTCACATTTCCTTACCTTTTTTTAAAATAATTGGCATTCTATTCTTTATAGGATTTTTTCAGTTATGAGTTTTTTTTTATGTTTTCTTAATTTTATCCTATGAAATAAAAAAATCATTTGAATTTTACATGTAAAACTGCTAGATATTTTTATAGAATTCAATAACTGTTAAATAATTGTTTGTTAGAAGTTAAATGTTTAAATAATTGTAAATAATCATCAGAGATACTTGTGTGTTTACCAAAAAAATAATTGTAATAAAAATGTTTTATTTTAATAAGTGATTTTGAGTTTGAGTTCATAATAAATTTATGTAACTTAAATATTATTTTCTTTTATAGAAGATACTTGTGTGTTTGGCAAAAAATAATTGTAAAGAAATAAAAAAAAAATCTCTTTCTTAGATTTATGAATCCATCTATATAAAAGACTTAGCATGTTTTCAATCCAACTTGCTTTGCAACAATTTTAAGGCTAATTACTACTAGAAAAATTGAAATCAGTGACAAAATTTAGAGAGAGAAACAATCCTTCAAAAATAGTGGTGACCACTGTGACGGAATTAGAAATAATAGGTCGGAATCAAATTTGAGTAACTCAATTATAAATTTAGTGATGGAAGTGTTCCCTTTTTAAATAATCCTTCCCAATTTCCACCGTAAATAATTTATTAGGCACGAAACTTTTTCATCTCTAAACATTTCCTCACAAATCCGTCATAAAATGAATTTGAATTTATTAGCGAGGGATTGTGTAACCGAATGATTTCTCCTAAATATTGCCTTACAAGTTGTCATAAATTAAAATAAACTTTTTCATGACGGATTATTATCTGTCAAACATATCCTTGATAATCTCTTAATATTAACTACTATGATATCAACTTTCTCTAAATATTTTCACCACAAATTTTAACTGAATAATTAGTCAGTAATATATTTATGTTAAGTAATATTTTAGAAGAAAAAAAAATTTATTTACAGTTATGTCTTATTAGATATTCGAAATATTTTCAAATCTTAAAATTATATAGAACTCATTAACTATTATATTAATTGACCATTTCCTTATTAATTTTAGAAATATTAATTAAAATTATAATATTTAATTTCAAATATTTTGATTAAATGTTTATTAAAAATACACAGAATTATATAATTTTAAAAAAAATCTTAAAAAATAAATAAAAGACACTATTAATTAAAGAAATTATTTATATTTTAAGAATAAAAAACTTTAAAAAGATATTAAATTTTTCTCTTTTTCATCATTCGTGTGTCTATTTTTCAATAAGGTTCATGTGTAACACTAATAATTGATTAAGATCTACTAAGACCTATGTGTAATATTGATGATGGACCAAAACATAAGTGTAACACTAGATTGACCAAGACCCAATAAGACTCAAGTGCAACATTAACTATTAATCAATATCCAATAACGTCTAGGTGTAGTATTGATAATTGACCAATGCTTAATTAGGTCCAAGTGCAACATTGATTAGGGTGCTACTATTGACCCCAACTAAATTGCTCTTGGCCCCTACCAGTCAAGAACAATTACCAAACTACCTTTTCCTATGCCACCCTTCCCCACCTCTCTTTTCCTTTTTAATTCTCCTCTCCTTCTTCATTCATTCATTCCCCCTCTTCCGTCTTTTCCTCTCTTCATTCTCTATGCTCACGTTGTCTAGGGATTTTTTTTCGTAGTCAAAATGGAATTGTGATTTCATTGTGCTAAATTGAATAGCGAAAATACGATTCCGTTTTTTTCTCTCGTAATTTTATTAACACAACATAATAAAAATTCCATTGTGTAATGCTTTGTGTAACACAATGGAATCTAAATTTTGTTGTCTTTAACAAGGTATTATACAACAACAGGGTCTTGATTTCGTTGTGTAACCAAAATATGTTACACAATAGAATCGTGATTCTATCGTGTGTTATTTTGGGTAATATAATGGAATCGTGATTCCATTGTGTTGTTTAAAATAACACATAACAAAATCACGATTTCGCTATGTAACATATTTTGGTTGGCTAAATTATGCGGTCAACATTTTTTTAAAATAACTATATTTTTTGTATTGATTTTGTAGGTCAATGGATTAAAATAAGTTTATAACAGACAACGTTTCAATGCCAATTGGATGGGGAAATATGGATGATGTAACCCAACATTTTACCAGCCTGACCTTTTATATGGAGTTATCGCAACGTGAATCACGACGGGACGACGAAATAAAATTAGATAAATAGATGAATAAATTGTTTTCCAAAAAATGAAAAGCTTACTTGGGGAGCCACCACCAACGTTTATTTAAGGAAAACATTGGAAAAATAAAAGAAAAAGGATAAGGAATGATCTACTGTTTGAGAAAAAGGATTCGAGAGTCGTTTACGCACGAGGAATGTGTTAGCACCCCACGCGTCCGTCATGAAGACAACAACCTTTATTCGAGTGTGCTAAAAATAAAATGACTTTAATTATTTATCTTCCCTTGAAAACATAAATTATATTTTGTTATATTATTATTATTTTATTTTAAAAAGGAAATCAAATTTTTATATTATTTTTTTAAAAGGATTTTATTTTTTTTAGTTTGTGTAACATTGAGGGAAGAAAAAAAAAACCTTTAGTTTTGTGGTAAATTTTGTGAACTCAAGCAAGTCGGGAATCCAACATGTCATTCACAGAATTTACTCACACATTATTGAAATACTATCAAGCAAGTCGGAGACCCAGCATGGAGTGCACGGAACGTAAACGAGTACTAAAGAATGCTAATGCGAATTTGCAAAAATAAATAAATAGTTGAAATAGTGCTACAAAATTAGATAAATAGAATGGAAATGGAAAGGGATAAAATAGAAGTGGGGAGTACACTTAGTAATTAAGGATGCGGGATTGAAACGTGGGAAAAATAAGATGAATAACGAGATATTTACAATACAATATTAATTAAACTAAATAACAAGCTATGATAAAAAAATCACATTGAAGATTAAACGATAGATACAATAAAGAAATACAATAAAATAAAGAGTTAATCACTAATATGTATAATTTTTTTCCAAAGTCAAAGGGTTGACTTGGACTTAGTCAACACTGATGGAGTACTGACATGGCGAGCCTAGTCACCATCCTAAGTGGCTGGGGTGCACCTATAAAGAATGGATTGTTGAACAAGTGGCCTCAATAACTTAAGAAGGGGGTGAATTAAGTCTTACAAAATTTCTCACTAACAAACTTTTAACCCCCTTTTAAATGATGGACTCAAAATGGAGAAGAAGAAGCTACATTCAATTTAATATTATTCTTTAAACGTGCAAGACAAAATTGATTGCAATAAAATAAATAAGATAAGGGAAGAGAGAATTGCAAACTCGATTTATACTAGTTCGGCCACTTCCAGTGCCTACGTTCAATCCTCAAGCAACCCACTTGAGGATCCCTCACCCTTGTGTTCAAGATTCTCCAAGAGACAACCAGTCTCTTGATTACAATTTTCTCAATCAAAGAGACAATCAATCTCTTGATTACAACTGAGTTTCTGAGATGAAAAGAAAGACTTCTCTCCTTTAGAGTAGATGATACAAATTGAAGATCCTAGAGGAATTTCTCTCTTTTAGAGATGATAATACAAATTGAAGTTCCTAGATGAATTCTCAATAGATTTGCAAGTGTTTGCATAATAGTTGTTGAGAGAGAATTTGACAATTAAGTTCTCTTAGAATATCTTTCTCTTGCTTTTTGAAGTCATACACACACATATATAAGCCCTTCATGCCTTTTCAAATTGCCCTTCGTGCCTTTTCAAAATGGTTTGAAGAGATGTGTCTTTTTAAAATGTTTTTTCTGAAATTCTTCACTGATAATCGATTACAGGTTTCTGGTAATGGATTACACAATTATATTTTGAAGGATCATAACTTTTCAAAGTGTTTTCTGAAGTGTCGTTGCTGGTAATCGATTACAAACATCTGGTAATCAATTACATGATTCAAAATTCAAATTCAAAACCCTTTTCAAAAGCTGATTTTCAAAATTGTCTTCTAGTAATCGATTACACTGCTTGATAATCGATTACCAGAGCCTTGGATGTTTGAAACAATGTGTTTTAAGGCAAAAGCTTGATCAACCAATGAGATTGTTTGAGACTTTATCTTTTTCTTGATCTTGTTTCCTTTGACCTTGAATTATTCTTGAAGCAATGTGTAACCTTTAAATGTTTGTTGAAACAACCTTGTATTAATCTTAAAGCAATGCTTAACCTTTGAATGTTTGTTGAAACAACCTTGTTATTTTATTCTAGTTTGGCATCATCAAAACCCTGTATCCATACATTCACATGGACAACCATCAATTTAATTTTGTTTCGGACTTAACAAAAAAAATGGGTTGGGCCCTGTCGCAACCTACCCTTCGGCGGGAGGGCGACGCGTGACTCGCGGGTTGCGTGTTCTACGAAAGGAATACGCGCGGAGTCGCCACCAACGTTTATTCGAGGAAAACGTCGGAAAAACCAGAAAAGACGCGATCTACGAACTTTTAAGTAAAAGGTTCGGGAGTTGTATTTACGCACGGGGAAGGTATTAGCACCCCACACGTCCGTCCCAAGGGACGGCAGCCTTTAATCGAATGTGCAAACATGACTTTGATTTTTACGTTCCCTTTTATGTCCTTATATCCTTTATACCCTTTTTATATTTTTTCTTTTTTGTGGTCGACAAGGGTGTTTCCCTTTGCTCCTACGTATTCCTCAATTGCGATGAGGAAATCAGACCTACGTAGTTCTTTTGGAACAAAGTGTTTGGTTTAAGTTTGCTTTTTGTCTTTTTTGCAAAATATGTTTTTTATTTGAACAAAAGGTCATTTAAGGTGTTGGACCATTAAACGGTCTTTTGATTTTGAAAGGAGAGAAACGTTAAGGCATTGGACCATTAACGATCTCTTGTTTTTGAAAGGAGAGAAACGTTAAGGCATTTGGACCATTAACGATCTCTTGGGGTGGTCGACAAAAGCGGGGCTTTTGCTCCTACGTATCCTCAATTGCGATGAGGAAATCAGACCTACGTAGTTCTTGCAAAAGCGGTAAAGTCACATGTTGATTTTATGCTTTTGAACAGTCCATGTTAACCGATAAAAGCAAAGAGGACCGTTTAAGGCGTTGGACCTTAAAACGGTTTTTAGTGATTTTTCGGAAAAAAAACTTGATTTGTGAGTTGATTTTAGTCTTAGTTTCACTTTGGTTATTAATCAATTCATTCAAGGAAACTTCCAAAGAAAAACGTCAGATTGATTTTTTTTATTATTTTATTCAAAGATATTTTGATTATTTTATTATTATTTTTCAAGATATTTTGATTATTTTATTATTATTTTACTTTTTTTGGTTTAACCGAGGTTATAGCGTGAACGATCGGTTAGATTTCGTTTTAACAGTGATTAAACGAGATTACAACACAAATGATCGGTTGAAATTCATTTTATCATTTATTAGACGAGAAAACGGCTTAAATAAATGGTTAAAGCACGTTAAAAACGGAAGAAAAGAAAACTGAAAGTAAACGAAATTAAAGTGAAAGTACACAAAACAAGAAATGAATTGAAAGTCTCGAATTTGAAAACTTACCCGTTGAAGAACGAAGAACGAACGAAGAACGGATGAAGAACGGTGAAGAACGATGAAGAATTTCCACAGAATCGCTTACGGAAGCGTTTCGGAAGCACCTCGGCTTAGATTTTCTTCACGGAAACGATTTTTCCAAGCAAATTCGAAAGAGAGAGAAGTGCCAAAGGGGCTGAACCTTTTGAAACAGCTCCCCCCTCCCCTATTTATAGAAAAAAAGGGAGGTGCTTGCCGCCCAAAGACTTAATGAAGAAGATTTCTAAGCGCACCCGAATTACTAAGTTCACCCCCCTTTTCATATTTTACGGAAAAGTTACGGAAGCCTTACGGAACTGTTTTCGAATTTGATTTTCATCTTTTTTCTTTTCCCTTTTACCAATGTTAAGTGGAATATGCTTACCCAAGGTTTTCGGAAATTTTACGGAAGTATTACGGAAGCCGCGGAAGCCCCGAAAACCATTTTTCAAAAACGTGGAGGAGCTTGCCGCCCAGTTGCTTCCTCCTTAAGCAACCCAACTTCCAAAATGTTCTAGAAGGGCCTAGATTTGAATTGCTATTTACACCCCTATCTTGATAAGTTCACCCCCTTACCTTTTTTGGTGATTCTTTTTTCGTAAAGTTACGGAAACTTACGAATCTCGTAACGATACTTGTTTTCTTTCCGTAATGTTACGGAACCTTGCGGATTACATAATCATCCCCTTCTTGACTTACGGAATGTTACGGAATCTCACTTAATTATGCAACGATGCTTCCATTTTATTTCCGGTGTGTCACGGAAACTTACGGATTGTGCATCAATATATTTTTTTTGGTTTTTCGGCATGTCCTGGAATTTCACAAATTGCCCAATGATGGATGCCAAGCACCTCACAAGGACCAAAGAAAGGTCGCATGTCATCAAGCAAAGGTCCCCGGACGAAATTAGGGTATGACAGTTGCCCCTCTTTACTTGTCTTTTATTGGAGATAAAAGGAAAGTAAAGATAAGACACTAATTTCGTTCCTCTCGATTTGACGAGAGTCGCGGGTGACCATAAAATCTCCACATGCAAATGACTTGTTGTTCCCGGATTTTCACAAATTGCCTAATGATGGGTGCCAAGCACCTCACAAGGACCAAAGAAAGGTCGCATGTCATCAAGCAAAGGTACCCGGACGAAAATTAGTGTATGACACTAATTTCGCTCCTCTCGGTTGACGGGAGTCGCGGGTGACCATGACTTGTCGTTCCCGGATTTTCACAAATTGCCTAACGATGGGTGCCAAGCACCTCACAAGGACCAAAGAAAGGTCGCATGTCATCAAGCAAAGGTACCCGGACGAAAATTAGTGTATGACACTAATTTCGCTCCTCTCGGTTGACGAGAGTCGCGGGTGACCATGAAATTTCCGCATGTAAATGACTTGTTGTTCCCGGAGGAACAAAAGGTGCAGAAGACTATGTCAGCCTCTGCATGCTATCAAGCGTTCTGTCTTACAGATAGCAAAAGAATGTTTATACGGATAACCACTCGGGTATTTCCGCGTATCATCGGGCCCGCCGCCTCTGGATGATACAAGGGTGCAGAATGACCAAACTTGGTCTCTGCTTGTCATCGGGCCCGCCGCCTCTGGATGACAAAAGGGTGCGGATAACCGTAAGGTATCTCCGCGTATCATCGGGCCCGCCGCCTCTGGATGATACAAGGGTGCAGAATGACCAAACTTGGTCTCTGCTTGTCATCGGGCCCGCCGCCTCTGGATGATACAAGGGTGCACGTCACATGACCTCAGGGTCAGTATGACAAAGATTATGGGGCGGCCGACAAAAGCAAGGCTCTTGCTCCTACGTATCCTCCAATGAGGAACTCAGACCTACGTAGTTCTAGATAACTTGTGAGACTTGAAAAGTCTCCATCGGAAGATGCTGACATCTCCGGAAAGGGCGCAGATGACCATATTGGCCTCTGCTCGTCAATCACACTTGGGGTGACTGAATGACGAGGTGCGGATAACCGTAAGGTGTCTCCGCGGGTTACCAGCTCTTGAGTCATGGCAACAAAAGGCGGTGTGGTCGACAAAAGCGAGGCTCTTGCTCCTACGTATCCTCCAATGAGGAACTCAGACCTACGTAGTTCTGGATAACTTGTGAGACTTGAAAAAGTCTCGGTGTTTTCTCCACTAAAATGCAAACATGCTTTAGCAAAGAGACAAATATTCCAACTGATTTAGAGCAGCATATGCTTTTTTGAGTGAAAAACAATGCGTCTACCGGGGAAGGAGAGTCTGCTGATGAAATCTCCCATAACCATAAATGAGATTTTGGATGTTAGCATTTCGTTTCTAAATGACCATTTAGAGGAAACACTGGGTTCGACAAAAATAGAAGAAATCCACTCAAAGTGTATCAATCTCGCACAGGTAAGTGTTTCATCCTAATTCCGAACCATAGATATGTCATGACTTGACTTTGCAAATTATTTCCTATCAAATCAAAAATTACATGCGTGATCATGGATCAAATAGGACTTCCCTTGGGAATGGGTTCTTTTGGTGGTTTTTTCGGCTTTTGTGTGTTTTTGGCTTTTGATTTTTTGTTGGCTTTTCCTTTTCTGTTTTTGTTTAGTGTGGGGCGAAAAAGTCGCTAGCGCACTGATTTTGGTTGGCAATTAAAGGGAGAAGACCATTTTAGGTCACGGTTTCCTTTCCTTCTTTTTGTTCATTTGGTGACAATTCTGTATTGTTCAGATATTGTCCGGTCTAAAGACCTCTCTGCACATTTCTTCTGGTTTCTTTGACCAGGAGCTTCCTTCTTTTTTACTTTCTCCCATTCTTTGGTTGGGAATTTTCTTTCTTTTCTTTTTTCTTTCTCCCACTCTTTGATTGGGAATTTCCTTTCTTTTCTTTTTTCTCTTTCTCCCACTCTTTGATTGGGAATTTCCTTTCCTTCCTTTTTTGCTTTCTCTTTGATTGGGAATTTCCTTTCCTTCCTTTTTTGCTTTCTCTTTGATTGGAAATTTCCTTTCCTTCTTTTTTTTTTTTGCTTCCGAGGGTAAGGTTTATGGTGAGTCAGGATTTTGGCTCAAGGCTTGTAGAATGGCTAGACATGATACATGTCAGGGTTTGGTTTGGTCCAAGGATAAAAAGGGATGCCCCACATTATTTCCATGACACAAATGCAAAAATGATGATTTGGAAATTTTATGCAAAACTGGTTATGCATGCACCTATGCGGACACTCAAGTGTCAAATTCTTATGGTCATGTGATGCTAGGGCTCAGGATTTATTTCCTCTATTTTAAATCAACCCAATGTTTCCAAAATATGTTCTTTTATCAATTTGTGCATTCATTCGAGTCCATTTCGGGCGTCTGGGAAAATCTTCACAGCATTCACCCTTCAGGTGTATACACATTTTTTCAAAAACTAGTTATGATCAGTGAATTTTTCCAAAGAAAAGTTGGAAGTCATCTCTTTTCAAAAGCATATCGGTTTTTCAGCTAAACAACTTATTTTTCTTTTTTCTCTCTTTTTTTTCTTTTTTTTTATTTGTTTATTTCTTTTTCTTGTTTGTTTTTTTTTCTTCTCTTTTTTTTTCATGAGGTATTTTGCTATATACATGCATATCCAAGGTATCTTGCTACCTAACATACATATATATGTTTTGTAAGGTATTTTTGCTATATACATGCATATCCAAGGTATCTTTCTACCTAAACATACATATATATGTTTTGTAAGGTATTTTTGCTATATACATGCATATCCAAGGTATCTTTCTACCTAAACATACATATATATTTTGTGAAGTATTTTTTGTTTACATACATGCATATCTAAGGTATCTTTCTACCTAAACATACATATATATATTTTGTGAAGTGTTTTTTGTTTACATACATGCATATCTAAGGTATTTTCACTACCTAAACATACATATATATGTTTTGTAAGGTATGACTACCTTCCGAGCTTGCGCTTGTTTTATTTAAATTCCCAGGATCATGAGCAACTAGGTGCGTCCTACTATAAAAAGTGATCAAATAACAAACATAGATTCAAAAGGTACTAGGTTGCCTCCTAGTAGCGCTTCTTTAACGTCTTTAGCTGGACGCCTTATGACTTGTCGGTCACTGACCTAATACTTTTCTTACATTTGGCTTTGGACTTGGTCGCCTATTGGTCGGCCATGTTGTGTAGGCAATACTCAAACCTTTTTGTGGATGAGCAGAGGTGAACTCTAGAGGTGATGGCGGTGCGTCTGTTTCCCGCTGCCGACCATCCCAATGCTACTGTGGTGTCTCGCCCTGCGCCCGTTTGGGGGCGCAGTACTTCTTGATGAAAGCTCGATTAGTAGGGGGCCTGATGCCCTTGCTGGAGGTGACAGGTACTCCGTAGAACTGACAAAGACCCGTAATTAGAGCTTGAAAATTCCAAGACCCTGTTGGACTTCTTCGGGTCCACTAGGTGTCTTGCAGTCGCGATCCCTGCAAACAATAGATGAAATCAGAAATCAGTTGAGCGATGTGCATACTTACCTATGATGACGTGACCTTGCCGGGGGGGTACGGGCACCCTGTAGGACTGATAGAGGCCCGTAACCAGAGCTGGAAACCCCAGGGCCCTGTTGGACTTCTTCAGGTCCACTGGGTGTCTTTGTGGGTGCGATCCCTGCAAACAATAGATGGTATCAGAAATCAGTTGAACCATATGCATACTTACCCACGTCGGGACGACACAGACCAACTGATACTTTTGCAGGGGGAGATTGGCAATGCGGTCGCTGGGCAGAATGTTGCTAAGTAGCAATGTCATCTATATCTGTGTAAGAGTGGTCATGTTGGTGCGCATGATCCACACTCGTCTCTTTGCAGCGGCACGGGTGAAATCTTGCCCCGGTATGCATAGTAGCTGTGTGATAGCCTCCCTTTCTGGTTGTGCTTGCACAGTTGGCCCTCCTCCCATATCAGGGGGTGGCCCAGGAACCGTTAAAAGGAAACTACTGGTCCCTTAAACGGGAGTGCAAGTCTCGGTTAAGCATTTAAGGACAGAGGACCTTAAATTATCTTAAGGTGTGGATATGGAGCCCACTGAAAGTGAGGACGCGTAGTCCTCTAAAGGCGAGGGCGTGTAGCCCTCTGAAGTTCAGGACGTGTCGCCTTTCGAAGGCGAGGGAGTGTAGTCCTATGATGGCAAGGACGTGCAATCCTCTAAAGGTGAGGGCATGCCCCCCTTTGAAAATGGGGAACATGTAGTCCTCTGATGGCGAGGACGTGTAGTCCTCTAAAGGTGAAGACGTGTAGTCCTCTGAAGGTGAGGGCGTGTAGCCCTACAAAGGTGAAGGCACATGACCCTTTGACGGCGAGGACGTGTAGTCCTCTGAAGGTGAAGGTAACTAGTACCCAAGGTGAGGGCGTGTAGCCCTCTCAAGGCGAGGACTTATAGTCCTCTGGAGGTGAGGGCGTGCAGCCCTCTGGTGGTGAGGACGTGTAGTCCTCTCAAGGCGAGGACGTGTAGTCCTCTGACGGTGAGGGTAACTAGTACCCAAGGTGAGGGCGTGTAGCCCTCTCAAGGCGAGGACATGTAGTCCTCTGGAGGTAAGGGCGTGCAGCCCTCTGATGGTGAGGACGTGTAGTCCTCTCAAGGCGAGGACGTGTAGTCCTCTCAACGGTGAGGGTAACTAGTACCCAAGGTGAGGGCGTGTAGCCCTCTCAAGGCGAGGACATGTAGTCCTCTGGAGGTGAGGGCGTGCAGCCCTCTGATGGTGAGGACGTGTAGTCCTCTCAAGGCGAGGACGTGTAGTCCTCTCAACGGTGAGGGTAACTAGTACCCAAGGTGAGGGCGTGTAGCCCTCTCAAGGCGAGGACTTATAGTCCTCTGGAGGTGAGGGCGTGCAGCCCTCTGATGGTGAGGACGTGTAGTCCTCTCAAGGCGAGGACGTGTAGTCCTCTCAACGGTGAGGGTAACTAGTACCCAAGGTGAGGGCGTGTAGCCCTCTCAAGGCGAGGACATGTAGTCCTCTGGAGGTGAGGGCGTGCAGCCCTCTGATGGTGAGGACGTGTAGTCCTCTCAAGGCGAGGACGTGTAGTCCTCTCAACGGTGAGGGTAACTAGTACCCAAGGTGAGGGCGTGTAGCCCTCTCAAGGCGAGGACATGTAGTCCTCTAAAGGTGAGGGCGTGCAGCCCTCTGTTGGCGAGGACGTGTAGTCCTCTAAAAGTGATAGGTACAAGTACCCAAGGGTCCACCCTTATGAGAAAGCAAGAGATCGACTCATCGAGAGGGCCGGTCATCCCAAATCCACAAGATTTGGACATTAGATGTAGGAAATCTACGCAGTTAACATGATTTTTAGGGATGCAGATGCATGCAACCTTTGTCGTGAAATTTGGTAAATGCAGACTTCATATGAAACAATGCAATGTAATGGAAAGTTGTACAATGTTCATGACATTCTTTCCCTATTTTGTGATTTTGATTTTGATTTGATTTTTTTTGGAAAACATAGATTGACTGTCGTTTTGAAAGAGGTGATAATTCATGCAACCTCATCCTATCTTTTTTGCAAATCTCTCCGGGAACTCCCTCAGAGTGTGTGTTCTGTTTGATTTAGTCACTTGACCATTTTGGAGTGACGGCAATGGAGCCATTTGATGTTTAATCAATCCATCGAAATCCTAGGGTTTGTCCCCCCTTTTTTGTTGAAAACATCGATGGGTGAGAACTTTTGATCGGCCCCTATGTTAACTTGAGGCTCATGCACGGTGCCCCTCATTGCCCCAGTGTAAGGCTTTGAGGTACCAATCGTTGCCTTTCGTCATGACCTTGTAGGAGGGAACCTATTGGGTGAGAACTTCTAATCTGCCCCTAGGTTCGCTTGAGGTTTTTGCATGGTGCCTTTCGTTGCCCCAGTGTAGGGCTTAGAGGTACCAAGTGTTGTCTTGTTTTCACGACCTCGTAGTGAGGAAGAATGAAAGAAGCAGTTGATTCTTGCAAAAAGAATTTTCCAAGGACGAGAAATAGTTGAAGGATCTTTCAGTTGATGGATTAAGTCAAATGACTCCTATGTAGAAGCAAGATGTTTTGATGTCTTGATGATGCTAAAGGATCAAATGCTTCTAAGTTTTATTCAAGACAAGAATCCAAGAAAGTCAAGATATATTATCAAGTTTGATCTCTTAGAATCTTTAGGAAGAAGTTTCCAAATTAAAACAAACAAAAGGTTTGACCAAAGAATTCTATCATTTCAAATTGAGATTTGCTCTCTGGTAATCGATTACCATTAGTTGAAAATGTTTTAATTCAAATTTTTAAAACCTGTAATCGATTACATAAGTCTTGTAATTGATTACCAGAGGGGATTTTCAGAAAATAATTTCCAAGAGACATATCTATTCAAATGTTTTATGAATGGCCATTCAAATGTTTTAAAGAGAGTTTTCATTGCCCAAACAGTTTTATCCTCTCGAAAGATCAAGAGTTTTTTTTCTGAACTGAAACGTCTTATCCTCTCAAAAAGATTCCTTGGTCAACCACTTGCATATTCAATAAGGAATTTTTGATTGAGCTTCATTTTACAATCTACCTCTTTTACGAGAGATTTCTTCTTCTCTTCTTCTTATTTCCGAAAAGGGATTAAGAGACCGTGGGTCTCTTGTTGTAGGGGATTCTTGAGCACAAGGGAAGGGTTGTCCCTGTGTGCATCGTTAATCCGAAAAGAGAGTGAAAGTTTAATTGGGGAATAATCTTCATATCTTAATTCAACCCCCCTTTTTCTTAAGGTAACTGAGGCCATTTATCCAACATCCTATTCTTGATAACTTACTTCTCTCTAAAAGACAAACTTTCTGGAATGATAAAATGAGGTCACATGAATGTCTTGAAAACACAGTCAATCAAATGCCTCCCTCCCTTTTTTTTGAACTTTTTATTTTATTTTTTTTTTATTTTGAAACTTATTGGTTTTGAATTTTACTTGTTGTTTTACGGCACCCCCACCAACGTGCAAGACGAGTAATCTCTTATTGAGCGGTCTTGGAAGTCCAAACTCAGGAGCACAGGTCGCTTGAGCAAACAGACCAATGGCTTGCACCCACATTCCGGTGAAAGTTGAATAAGCAAAGATGCGTTTGTGAGAGGATGAGGGACAAAGATATCAACTTTATCCATTTCATTTAACATTGTAACTGTGGTTTACAATAATGGTACAAACTTGAAAATCCTGATGAGTTATTTAGAGACATCTAACAACAGCTTTCAAAATTGCCCCATGTGTGGCATCTCTTGTCAATGTCAGGATTTACACGTGATTCTCCTCAAATTTCAGCCAGCTTGCATCAATTAGACCTTGCACCTTACGCTTCAGGCCCCTACAATGCTCAATGGAATGCCCCGGGGCTTCTCCATGACAAGCACCACGTTGCGTTCGAGTCGTATTCTCGGAGAAATGGAGGTTGATGAACCTTGGTTAGGGTTATGGCTACCATTGAATTATCAAGTAGATATGGGAGCAAGTCAGCATAGGACACTGGAATTGGGGTGAATTCTAAGGCTTTCTCGCTGCAAAATTCATTTCTTGGTTGGTGTTTTGGTTTACGCTAAAGGTGGTGTTTGTCATTGGAAGTGCGGTAGGTAGGCTTTGTGGTTGATTTTAGGGATGGCCTTTGTGGATAACTGGGTGGTGGGTAAGGAGGAGGTTTGTTATTGGCTGAGTAATGACATTGTTGGGTTGGTGGGAAACTTGGCCGTATAGGAATGGCAGTCACAGCATGGGTTTCTCCCTCTTTCTCACCCTCTTCATTTGCCCCAGTTTTCTCAGTCGTCCTAGTAGGATGATCAAATTTGCCTCTTTTCGGACCCACATTGATCCTTTCACTGGCGAAGACCAAATCTGCAAAGCTTTGAGGGTGCGTAGCCCACCATCTTTTCATAGTAGAGTACCGATAATGTGTCTACCATCACGATTATCGTCTCCCTTTCCATTATTGGGGGTACCACCTGGGCCACCAGATCCCTCCACCTTTGGGTGTATTCTTTGAAAGATTTGTGCCCCCCCTTTTGCACATGTTCTGTAGTTGCATCCTATCCGAAGACATTATACTGACACTGCCTAACGAAGGCCACCACTAGGTCCTTCCAAGAATGGACTCGGGAAGGTTCCAAGTTAGTGTACCAGGTAACAGCTACCCAGTAAGACTTTCTTGGAATGAATGTATCAGTAATTCCTTATCTTTTGCGCATGCCCCCATCTTCCGATAATACATCTTTAGATGGTTCTTGGGGCAAGTAGTCCCCTTGTACTTGTCAAAGTCCAGCACCTTGAACTTGGGAGGGGTGATGATATTGGGTTCTAGGAACAACTCTTTGGGTTAGCAAAGGCATAATCTTCACCTCCTTCAATGGCCCTGAGCCTTTCCTCTAAATGATCCAACTTTCCCTTTTCGGCCATAGCAGGAGGGGCTCTTCCTACCGCAAAATGCAATGGTTGTAGTTGCGGGCGAAACTGAGGGCCCTCCAAAGTGTTTTCAAAGGGTATACCACCAACTGCTTGCCCTTCAGTGGCATATCCGAGCCAAGGCTCGAAGTCAGCTAGATTGTGGTGGGGAATTTTATGTGTCTCCCCCATGGTTTGAGAGATATGTGCCTGATCAGATTGAGGTTATTGGTTCTCAATGAGTATCGGAGTGGAGTTATTGAGATTTTCATTGAGAGTGTACGCCACGTTGGGTGGTGTATAGTTGGGAGGCAAGCCATATGATGGGAAGGCGTGCTTGTTTTGAATTTGCACATCATGGGGTCGTCCGTACTTCCTAAATCTTTCCCTACCATATTTGAGGTTGGATGATTCATTTGCTTGAGGCCGGATGGGAGCATCGGGTTCACCTTAGCGACAGTGCTAGTAGCGGCAACTATAACCGCATTGGCTTCCATTATCTTCTTCATGCTCATCATGGCCTCCATCATTGTGGCCATTTGCTCTTTCATGGCCTCCATGTCGGCCTTCATCTTCTCTTGCACCTCCTCTGCTTCATCCATTACTCTAGCTCTAGCACGAGTTCGGTAAGGGCGCCGTAAAGCGTGTCCTTTTCTTTTTTATAACAATGATTAAGTTCATTTTATTTTATTTTATTTTATTTTTCAAGGAAAGAATGCAATGAGCAATGCAACCAATGAAAAGCATGGATGTATGCGAATGATGTACAGTTGAAGTATTGCGAATTTTTACGCAGGATATGGGGTTGAATCAATTTAGATTTTCAACATGATCCATGACATCTTTGTCAAGGTGAAACTGGAAGTAACAAGGACATCAACAATCCTAAATATGTTTGGCAGTAGACGAAGCAGTGATGTGACTCGATTCATCTTTTGCCCCAATTTTGCAAGACGGTTACTTCCATATTTCAACTTGACTTGATGAACCTTTTTGTAAAAGCATGAGCTTGGTTCAACCCTATAATCCAAGGAATGGCAATTCTGATCGCCAATACTTCAACAACATCTCATAGGGATGAATGACTCGGGCATACTTTAAGCTTATGCACGGAAAATGTAATTATGAAATTGAGATGCCTGAAGAAACACCATTTCCTAGTTAACCATGCATTAGGTACCATGTTCAATTATTTTGTTTTTAAGTGAAACGGGTTTATGATCCCAACATGGTTGGCTCGTGGTGCCTAACACATGAAACTAAGAATGTAGTGTGAAGTTTCACGCTTCCCCCTTTTTTGTTTTTGTTTTGTAGAGGAAAACGCAAGGATGAGCAAACATGAAAACAAATGGTATGCAATTTTGCAGATCAAAAAGTTTGTTGAACGCATATGCATGATGATGCCATGACTCATGCAAAATGTGAGGCTGGAATATGATAACGGACAAATGCAGGATATGTCCATTATGATGTTATGAAGAGATGCTTATGCGATGCATGATATGAATGCATTTTACGGACACGAGAGCCCGGAAAATTATCTCTTCTTACTTGCGCATTTGGGGGCGCAGTGCCCCATGTGTACAATTAAGAAGGTGATATGGACCTTCCGGCTTCCCGTGACAAAGGACGAGACCAACATACAATGCATGCTAGAGATAAAATGTGGGAGTGACTTGATTCGCACTGATTTTTGGAGTAAAAACGTGGGATAAACTCATTTTTTTCAAAAAGTTATAACTAGTCAAGATCTGAGCGACAATACAAACTTCCTAGCGGTTTCTAATCATATGGTCCATTAAGTCTATCATATGCTGACAATAGCTGAGAAGTCCGTGGATCTCCTCGGGGGCGGAGTAGGTGTCCGCCACTGCTTTGGCCTTGGCTAGCAATGGGGGAAGTTCTTGACTCCTGTTCAAAGTAAGAGCAAATCGGTCCGTCCACATTGTTGCCTCTTGGTGCAATGAATCAATTACCCTTTCCCTTGCTTCCCTTTCTGCTGATATCTTGGCGTACTCATCCTCTAGCCTTTGCTCGTGAGTCGCCGCTAGATTTAGCTTCTCTTTGCACTTATCGATGATGGCCCACATATTCTGTAACATCCTGGAAATTTCTATCCGGAATTTTTGGAAACGATGTATTTTGAATGATTATATATAAGTATTATTCAGTGTATATGCCTATATGTTCTTGGTAGAAGTAGGAATAGCGGGGGGCAAGATATGCGGGTTAGGCTAATTAAGGGAGAGAAATCCATAACTGGGAGGTTATGGGTTAATTCCTAATTAATTAGTTAAAAATCATCGTTTTGCGTGCGACTTAGAATTTAACGAAACCAACCTCTAAACCACGCTCGGGGTTTCATTCTGAGCGTTTTGATATATATATTGCTTGCTTTCAAAAACTGGCCCCAGCGGACGCAGAGAAACGCGAGAAACTGGAATCAGAGAAACGACACGCAAACCGAGGCAGGATTGTAGCGTTTCAAAGGTCAGATTTTTCTCACTTTTGTGACTGAGTATGGGTCACAGTCAAAAAGAGAAAGTGGGCCCTTTTTGCTCCAATCAAATAGGGACATGTGGCAGAGCTTGAATAAAATAATGGAAAAAAAAAGGGAAAACCCTTTTTATTTAAAACCAAAAAGCTTTTCTCTCTCCTCACTCAGCCAAAGCAGAAATTCAGAAGCCTTTTCTCTCCCTCTCTCACGTAGCTTTCTTCTTCTTCATTCTCCATTGAAGCTTCAAGCAAAGCTTCAACCTTTGGCCACCATTTCTGCCCCAAATCGTGAAAGGAGAGCATTTTTGGAGTCGTGAAGTGCGTGGCTACGAGTGGGACTTCGAAATTTCAGGTTTGGGTGGACTTCTTTCTCTCTTAAATTTCGTGGGTATGGGGTTTTGGGAGATATGATGGGTGGTTTTGTTAGTTTTCTGCTGTGTGATGATTATTTGTGAAGGCATTTGTTGAAATTGCCATGTTTGGGTGAATTAGACATACCCATTCTGTTTTAGGGTTTTTGTGATGATGTTTGTGATGTTTATATGCTGAAATTGCTGATAGAAATCTGTTAGAGACAAAGGGTAGAACTAACCTAGGGTTAGAAAGTGAGAATGTGATGTTATGAGTGGAAAAAGAGTGAGACTTTGAGAGTTGGAAGGCTAAGTCTGAATTCTGTGGTAAATGGAGGTTAAAGTGAGTTAATACTAGCTTGAAATGTCATTTAGGACATGTGAGAAAGGTTAGGCTGAGCTAGAGAGAAAAACAAATGACCAAAGTGAACCAAGAGCCATTTCTAGGGCAAAATTGGGTGTTGAGGAGTCAAATTTTGATTCGGTGGAAATTTAGGTGTAAATCCAGTTTGAGCAAGTTTAGATTGATGTTATAGACTTGTGTGAGGTGAGAATTTGCTCCAAATTTACCTCATTCTAAATTCCACCTTTCAAACCTAGAAAAGCCATTGAATTGAGGGGTTTTGGACACCTAGATTTTGTGTTGCTGTGGTTTGAAGCTTGGCTTTGGTTTAGACATGTTTGATACATGATTTGGGACTTGTAGGATTTGATTTGGGCAAGATTGGATGAGAGGAAGGGTGATTTTCGAAATCTGCACTTATGCAGAATTTTTGCTGTGAAATTGTGCAACAGAATTTTGCACAAGTGCAGAAAAATGCTTGTGTGTGGTTGGCTGTGGAAAGTCTAGTGCAGAATGAGTTATGGATGTTTGCTAGTAGATCCCAACGGTCAAAATGTAGGCTTATACACTATAGACTTCCAGTAAAATTTTGGAGTCGATCCAACGGTTAACGAATTGGATCGAAGGAATTGTTACTGTGGTCTTTACGTGAGAAAAGCTGTGATTTTGGTTGATGTGTTGAGCAGAGTTTTCTGCCTTTGCTCTGTTTTGCTTGGCTGTGATAGCTTGTGCTGTTTGAATGTTGTTTTGCTTGGATGTTGTGGAAGCTTGAGAGGATTGATGGGGACCCGGTGTTGAGAGAAACGAGGATATGGGCTACGTGGGAGTACGTGAGCTCAGTTGGAGGTGGGCAACAGGGGATGGTGGGTTTATGCGCGCATTGTGGATGTGGAAAGCTTGTTGTGCACCATCGCCCGACCGCCACCTAGTACCACATGTGATGGGTACCCCATAATTCTACAAGCTTGAGATGAGGAAGTGTTGAAGGGTGAAACTTCCTGCTTTTATTGTTGACCACAGAGTGGTACCTGGAGATATGTCGCGGGGGTCAGGAGACCTTGGGGACGTCAGGTGGGGTGCTATTGCCCAAAACCAAGCTTGACCAATCCCGACCCAACCCGGGCATAGTTGGTCAGTGAGAACCTGTGATGTACCTAAGCAGGCGAGCTCCTGGCAGTCAACAGATAAAAGGAAAACAAGACCACAAAGCAAGGAGGCTTGTGGTGGCTGGCCAGCTGTGAATTTTGTGTAATATGTGGATTGTGGCCTCTGGTAATCGATTACCAAAGGTGAGTAATCGATTACAAGGCTTAAAATTGAAGACAGGAGGCTAAGATGGTCTCTGGTAATCGATTACCAAGGGGTGTAATCGATTACCAGGCTTGAAAACGAGGTCAGGAAGCTAGGGAAGCCTCTGGTAATCGATTACCAGCCTGTGTAATCGATTACACAGAGGAATGGGTCACTAGTAATCGATTACCAGGCATGTGTAATCGATTACACAGTGCATTATTGCATATTTCATGTCCTGAGGCTGTGTAATTCAAGTTTAGCCTCTGGTAATCGATTACCAAGGCTGTGTAATCGATTACCAGAGATGAAAAGCCTTAAGATACTCCTTTTAATTGCATGTAGTGGTTATGAGACGCATTGTGTGGCGGCATAGTTAGATTCTTGTGAAAGAGTCTACCCCTTTTTTTTTCTTTCTTGTAGATCGTGATGGCGGCGCAGCTAATCCGTGATCGAGTAGAGATGGAGTGCCTAGAGGGAGTTTGGGAGACCCTCGAAGGCAACACGAGGTGCCGATTTCGGGGCACCATTCGATTCACGGCCACTTCTTTGGTGCATCCAGATGAACCTGCACGGATGCTTCAGCGCACGGTGGAGTGGATACTACCCACGCCTACACCATATCGTCTAGTGGAGCCCGTTCAAGTGATCGAGGTAACGTCATCTGAGGAAGACCCTGAGGAGGACCTGGAGGAGCTACCTCCTGAGCCTGCTGTGGATGCCCTTGACTTTCTAGAGGGTGATGAGGATCCACTTCTCGAGGTGGATTCTCCCGAGGAAGTCATGTCGGCATCTGAGGCAGACTCTACGGAGGATAGTGGCCCGAGGGAGATGGCGATCAGCGGAGGCTCTTCGTCCTAGTGGACAACTTTTTGGATTTGTTTTGTATATTTTGAGGGTGGGTGTATCTAGGACTAACTGTTAGGTTTACTCTTTTGTTTTTGTATGGGTAGACCTGATGTATAGGCATTTGATGATTGTATACATGTGGCTGAAGCCACCGCTATGGACACCTTTGCTCTGGATGACACTGTATTTTGTAAAACTCTCATATTTTGGACAGCTTTAAATGATATATGCATTTATAATCGATCTCGTTATTTGAAAAGAAAGCATTAGCAACTTTATTTGTAAAAGAGTTTATCGACCGTATTTTATTCTCTTATTTTCATGTGACGACCTAAAGTAATGGCTGGTACATTCTTCCTTTTGAAACAGCAAAATAATTTAGAGAATTATGAGCGGTAAGAAAGAAATGACTCCGAATAGAGTTGTGAACTGGCCATTCAGGACTTTATAGTGAGGATTTTCCTTCTAACCCTAGTTATGGTGAAAAGAGAAAGAAATGAAAAAGAAAAAGAAGAAAAAAATTTACCATGGTTTTTGTTATTTAAATTATTTCTATTAAACCAGTCATTAATTTAGGGACGCCACATATTCCCTTCAGTCTCGCTTAACTGTTGGGACAAATTTCTTTTCGACCTAAGGCAAACCTTTAGCTCATCCTTCAAGATCATGCCTTTGACCCGTGATGATTCCTTTCACCTCTTCGGAGCTTGAGCTCACTATTGCTGCCCTATAAAGCCCCTCAAAACTTTGCTTTGGTCGTGTTCTTCCTTTCGGGCCTTCTTGGTTTCTCATTCCAAGGCTTCATCGGTGGCCATATTGACATCCCTTAGTTCATCATACTCTTTTCAGACTTTGATGGCTATGGACTTGAACTTCTCTTCGACTACCCAGGCTCTTTCAAGCTCTGCCTTTAGGGCTTGTACCTCATCACTTTCTTCCGAAGCTTTAACCTCATCGTCTCTCACAGTCTTTAGATTTGGGAGCCAATCCAGTCCTTGTGTTCGGACTCTTAGCCACTTATGATAGCCGCCGATGATCTCATTACTGCTTCCCCTAAGCTCTCTATCCTTTCTTCACGCCGCATCCCATGCCTTGCGAACTCCTTGGAGTACCCTCGCGTTGTGGTCACTGAAACCTCGTGCGATGAAAGGCGTGATGCTTTCGTCTGATGGCACTCCTCTCATGGGACATCCTTCGCCGCTCTTTTCACATCCCCGGTCGAACGTGTCATACATGGCCAAAATGGCGACGACCGGGCTTTCCTTGCCATGATGAAAGGCGAGGAAAGCGTCAATCGCTGCTAGGTCCACTAACCCTTCCATATTCGGAAAGAGGACAACTCCAAAGATCAAAAGCGCCAAGATGTCAATAAAAGAAAGCCCATTCGCCTTGATTTGCCAAGGCCTTTGCCCTTTCCTCCATACACTTCCTTGGTACTCCGACTACCCCATTCCTGTTTTGCTTTACACGGTCCAACTCTTGTGCTGAGATTTTCACTACCTTGGCAACTCTTGTCGTGGAGGGATAGAACCCAGAGAAAAGATATGGCTTCCTTCCTCCCAGTGGGCATCCCAGGATTTCTTCAAACTCTTTCACAGTCGGCACTAGCTGGAAGTCCTCAAATGTGAAGCACCTTAGGGGCTGGTCATAATACTGGGAAAGGGATGCAATCGGTTCCATGGAGACTTCTACCCTAGCTAGGTCCCAAATCTTACCATAGGCTTTGCGGAAGGCTTGCCGTTGAAGTTGACCCATTAATTGCCCCAACTTTCGTAAACTGGTGACCTCTAAGCTCTTGATTTTGACTTGATAGAACCTCTTTTTAAGCGAAGGCTTTTGACTTGATCCCATGTTTTACTAAAGTGAAATAAAATCTAGTGCGAAACAAAACTCCTACATCTATCATGGGTGGAATGGATGAATGCATGAAGAAATGCATATGACACAGATGCAATTTACGAATACGGGAGCCCGAGAAATTGTTTCCTTCTTGGATACAACGTTTGGGCAGCATGGCACCCAACGTATGTTTTTTAAGAAGGTGACACGGACCCTCCGTCGGTTTGCTAAAGTGAGGGGATCAAAGACGAAACCCACGCATGATGCATATGCGAAAGGCACAACACGGGGATGTACATAGTACAACAAAATTCACAAACAAATATAAGCAAAAGGGTATATGATACTTATGCATGGCAGTGTGAAAAATGGCACGCAGCGTGTTTGCTCCGTGCCCTTATTTAAGGGACCTATAAGGGAGAGAGCTAACTAGGCTTTTAGTGATAACCCCCTAGGTAGTCATATCTCTCTTGATGGTTTCTAGAGGTATCATCCCCTTCGAAGAACATACTGCAGCAGTAGGGACTACTAGCAACAATATGTTTTCAAAGAGAAAAACTCTAGATGAGGGTTCACTATAATCAAGCAAGTCGGAGACCTAGCATGATCACGGATTCACCTCCACTCCTTATGTTCCCACGAACCCGGGTATAGGGCCCTTTTTCAACTCACCGTGTGTGCAAATAGTGTTAGTGTTTGTGTGCATCAAATGAATAAATATTTACCTCATGCATACAAAAAAAATGCACTAAAAGCATCAAAGAGTTATATATACAAGAACATAATAAGGGGAAGCCAACAAAGGAGTAAGTCATGGCAAAATTTGCACAAGATTAAATGGCCTAACTCTCTAAAAATAGTCCCCAGTGGAGTCGCCAACTGTCGCAACCTACCCTTCGGCGGGAGGGCGACGCGTGACTCGCGGGTTGCGTGTTCCACGAAAGGAATACGCGCGGAGTCGCCACCAACGTTTATTCGAGGAAAACGTCGGAAAAACCGGAAAAGACGCGATCTACGAACTTTTAAGTAAAAGGTTCGGGAGTTGTATTTACGCACGGGGAAGGTATTAGCACCCCACACGTCCGTCCCAAGGGACGGCAGCCTTTAATCGAATGTGCAAACATGACTTTGATTTTTACGTTCCCTTTTATGTCCTTATATCCTTTATACCCTTTTTATATTTTTTCTTTTTTGTGGTCGACAAGGGTGTTTCCCTTTGCTCCTACGTATTCCTCAATTGCGATGAGGAAATCAGACCTACGTAGTTCTTTTGGAACAAAGTGTTTGGTTTAAGTTTGCTTTTTGTCTTTTTTGCAAAATATGTTTTTTATTTGAACAAAAGGTCATTTAAGGTGTTGGACCATTAAACGGTCTTTTGATTTTGAAAGGAGAGAAACGTTAAGGCATTGGACCATTAACGATCTCTTGTTTTTGAAAGGAGAGAAACGTTAAGGCATTTGGACCATTAACGATCTCTTGGGGTGGTCGACAAAAGCGGGGCTTTTGCTCCTACGTATCCTCAATTGCGATGAGGAAATCAGACCTACGTAGTTCTTGCAAAAGCGGTAAAGTCACATGTTGATTTTATGCTTTTGAACAGTCCATGTTAACCGATAAAAGCAAAGAGGACCGTTTAAGGCGTTGGACCTTAAAACGGTTTTTAGTGATTTTTCGGAAAAAAAACTTGATTTGTGAGTTGATTTTAGTCTTAGTTTCACTTTGGTTATTAATCAATTCATTCAAGGAAACTTCCAAAGAAAAATGTCAGATTGATTTTTTTTATTATTTTATTCAAAGATATTTTGATTATTTTATTATTATTTTTCAAGATATTTTGATTATTTTATTATTATTTTACTTTTTTTGGTTTAACCGAGGTTATAGCGTGAACGATCGGTTAGATTTCGTTTTAACAGTGATTAAACGAGATTACAACACAAATGATCGGTTGAAATTCATTTTATCATTTATTAGACGAGAAAACGGCTTAAATAAATGGTTAAAGCACGTTAAAAACGGAAGAAAAGAAAACTGAAAGTAAACGAAATTAAAGTGAAAGTACACAAAACAAGAAATGAATTGAAAGTCTCGAATTTGAAAACTTACCCGTTGAAGAACGAAGAACGAACGAAGAACGGATGAAGAACGGTGAAGAACGATGAAGAATTTCCACAGAATCGCTTACGGAAGCGTTTCGGAAGCACCTCGGCTTAGATTTTCTTCACGGAAACGATTTTTCCAAGCAAATTCGAAAGAGAGAGAAGTGCCAAAGGGGCTGAACCTTTTGAAACAGCTCCCCCCTCCCCTATTTATAGAAAAAAAGGGAGGTGCTTGCCGCCCAAAGACTTAATGAAGAAGATTTCTAAGCGCACCCGAATTACTAAGTTCACCCCCCTTTTCATATTTTACGGAAAAGTTACGGAAGCCTTACGGAACTGTTTTCGAATTTGATTTTCATCTTTTTTCTTTTCCCTTTTACCAATGTTAAGTGGAATATGCTTACCCAAGGTTTTCGGAAATTTTACGGAAGTATTACGGAAGCCGCGGAAGCCCCGAAAACCATTTTTCAAAAACGTGGAGGAGCTTGCCGCCCAGTTGCTTCCTCCTTAAGCAACCCAACTTCCAAAATGTTCTAGAAGGGCCTAGATTTGAATTGCTATTTACACCCCTATCTTGATAAGTTCACCCCCTTACCTTTTTTGGTGATTCTTTTTTCGTAAAGTTACGGAAACTTACGAATCTCGTAACGATACTTGTTTTCTTTCCGTAATGTTACGGAACCTTGCGGATTACATAATCATCCCCTTCTTGACTTACGGAATGTTACGGAATCTCACTTAATTATGCAACGATGCTTCCATTTTATTTCCGGTGTGTCACGGAAACTTACGGATTGTGCATCAATATATTTTTTTTGGTTTTTCGGCATGTCCTGGAATTTCACAAATTGCCCAATGATGGATGCCAAGCACCTCACAAGGACCAAAGAAAGGTCACATGTCATCAAGCAAAGGTCCCCGGACGAAATTAGGGTATGACAGGCCCAAAATGAAAAAGGTGCATGTGTTAAGAAAATGAGTGTAAATAGTTGTGTTCATTTTCTTTCAGACATCACAAAAATAGGCTAGGCCCAAAACAAAAAAGTGCATGTATGAAAAAACATGGTGTGAATAACGCTTGCATCATATTACATACTGTCATACCCTAATTTCGTCCGGGGACCTTTGCTTGATGACATGCGACCTTTCTTTGGTCCTTGTGAGGTGCTTGGCATCCATCATTGGGCAATTTGTGAAATTCCAGGACATGCCGAAAAACCAAAAAAAATATATTGATGCACAATCCGTAAGTTTCCGTGACACACCGGAAATCAAATGGAAGCATCGTTGCATAATTAAGTGAGGTTCCGTAACATTCCGTAAGTCAAAAGGGGGATGATTATGTAATCCGCAAGGTTCCGTAACATTACGGAAAGAAAACAAGTATCGTTACGAGATTCGTAAGTTTCCGTAACTTTACGAAAAAAGAATCACCAAAAAAGGTAAGGGGGTGAACTTATCAAGATAGGGGTGTAAATAGCAATTCAAATCTAGGCCCTTCTAGAACATTTTGGAAGTTGGGTTGCTTAAGGAGGAAGCAACTGGGCGGCAAGCTCCTCCACGTTTTTGAAAAATGGTTTTCAAGGCTTCCGTGGCTTCCGTAATACTTCCGTAAAATTTCCGAAAACCTTGGGTAAGCATATTCCACTTAACATTGGTAAAAGGGAAAAGAAAAAAGATGAAAATCAAATTCGAAAACAGTTCCGTAAGGCTTCCGTAACTTTTCCGTAAAATACGAAAAGGGGGTGAACTTAGTAATTCGGGTGCGCTTAGAAATCTTCTTCATTAAGTCTTTGGGCGGCAAGCACCTCCTTTTTTTTCTATAAATAGGGGAGGGGGGAGCTGTTTCAAAAGGTTCAGCCCCTTTGGCACTTCTCTCTCTTTCGAATTTGCTTGGAAAAATCGTTTCCGTGAAGAAAATCTAAGCCGAGGCGCTTCCGAAACGCTTCCGTAAGCGATTCTGTGGAAATTCTTCATCGTTCTTCACCGTTCTTCATCCGTTCTTCGTTCGTTCTTCGTTCTTCAACGGGTAAGTTTTCGAATCCGAGACTTTCAATTCATTTCTTGTTTTGTGTACTTTCACTTTAATTTCGTTTACTTTCAGTTTTCTTTTCTTTAGTTTTTAACGTGCTTTAACCATTTATTTAAGCCGTTTTCTCGTCTAATAAATGATAAAATGAATTTCAACCGATCATTTGTGTTGTAATCTCGTTTAATCACTGTTAAAACGAAATCTAACCGATCGTTCACGCTATAACCTCGGTTAAACCAAAAAAAGTAAAATAATAATAAAATAATCAAAATATCTTGAAAAATAATAATAAAATAATCAAAATATCTTTGAATAAAATAATAAAAAAATCAATCGGACGTTTTTCTTTGGAAGTTTCCTTGAATGAATTGATTAATAACCAAAGTGAAACTAAGACTAAAATCAACTCACAAATCAAGTTTTTTTTCCGAAAAATCACTAAAAACCGTTTTAAGGTCCAACGCCTTAAACGGTCCTCTTTGCTTTTATCGGTTAACATGGACCGTTCAAAAGCATAAAATCAACATGTGACTTTACCGCTTTTGCAAGAACTACGTAGGTCTGATTTCCTCATCGCAATTGAGGATACGTAGGAGCAAAAGCCCCGCTTTTGTCGACCACCCCAAGAGATCATTAATGGTCCAAATGCCTTAACGTTTCTCTCCTTTCAAAAACAAGAGATCGTTAATGGTCCAATGCCTTAACGTTTCTCTCCTTTCAAAATCAAAAGACCGTTTAATGGTCCAACACCTTAAATGACCTTTTGTTCAAATAAAAAACATATTTTGCAAAAAAGACAAAAAACAAACTTAAACCAAACACTTTGTTCCGAAAGAACTACGTAGGTCTGATTTCCTCATCGCAAATTGAGGAATACGTAGGAGCAAAGGGAAACACCCTTGTCGACCACTAAAAGAGAAAAAATATAAAAAGGGTATAAAGGATATAAGGACATAAAAGGGAACGTAAAAATCAAAGTCATGTTTGCACATTCGATTAAAGGCTGCCGTCCCTTGTGACGGACGTGTGGGGTGCTAATACCTTCCCCGCGCGTAAATACAACTCCCGAACCTTTCACTTAAAAGTTCGTAGATCGCGTCTTTTCCGGTTTTTCCGACGTTTTCCTCAAATAAACGTTGGTGGCGACTCCGCGCGTATTCCTTTCGTGGAACACGCATCCCGCAAGTCACGCGTCGCCCTCCCGTCGAAGGGTAGGTTGCGACAGTTGGCGACTCCACTGGGGACTGTTTTTAGAGAGTTAGGCCATTTAATCTTGTGCAATGTTTTACCGTGACTTATCCCTTTTTTGGTTTACTTCATTATGTTCTTATGTATATAAACTCTTTGTTGCTTTTAGTGCGTTTTAAAATGTATGCATGGGGTAAATATTTATTCATTTGATGCACACAAACACCAACACTATTTGCACACACTGTGAGTGAAAAAGGGCCCTATACCCGGGTTCATGGGAACATAAGGAGCGGAGGTGAATCTGTGGTCATGCTAGGTCTCCGACTTGCTTGATTACAGTGAACCCTCATCTAGAGCTTTTTTCTTTGAAAACTTATTGTTGCTAGTAGTCCCTACTGCTGCAATATGTTTTTCGAAGAGAATGATACCTCTAGAAACTATCAAAAGAGATATGACTACCTTGGGGGTTATTACTAAAAGCCTAGTTAGCTCTCTCCCTTATAGGTCCCTTAAATAGGGGCACGGAGCTAACACACTGCGTGCCATTTTTCACACTGCCATGCATAAGTGTCATATACCCTTTTACTTATATTCAGTGAGTATTGTCATACTATGTACATTCCCGTGTTGCGCCTTTCGCATATGCATCGCACATGGGTTCTGTCTTGATCCCCTCTGTAAACAAACCAACGAAGGGTCCATGTCACCGTTTTAAATACATACGTTGGGTCACTTTGCTACCCCTAGACGTTGTATCTAAGAAGGAGACAGTTTCTCGGGCTCCCGTATTCGTAAATTGCATCTGTGTCATATGCATTTCTTCATGCATTCATCCATTCCACCCATGATAGATGTCAGAGTTTTGATTCGCACTAGATTTTATTTCACTTTAGTAAAACATGGGATCAAGTCAAAAGCCTTCGCTTAAAAAGAGGTTCTATCAAGTCAAAATCAAGAGCTTAGAGGTCACTAGTTTAGGAGAGTTGGGGCAATTAATGGGTCAACTTCAACGGTAAGCCTTCCGCAAAGCCTATGGTAAGATTTGGGACCTAGCTAGGGTAGAAGTCTCCATGGAACCGATTGCATCCCTTTCCCAGTATTATGACCAGCCCCTAAGGTGCTTCACATTTGAGGACTTCCAGCTAGTGCCGACTGTGAAAGAGTTGGAAGAAATCCTGGGATGCCAACTGGGAGGAAGGAAGCCATATCTTTTCTTTGGGTTCTATCCCTCCACGACAAGAGTTGCCAAGGTAGTGAAAATCTCAGCACAAGAGTTGGAACGTCTAAAGCAAAACAGAAATGGAGTAGTCGGAGTACCAAGGAAGTGTTTGGAGGAAAGGGCAAAGGCCTTGGAAAATCAAGGCGAATGGGCTTTCTTTTATTGACATCTTGGCGTTTTTTATCTTTGGAGTTGTCCTCTTTCCGAATATGGAAGGGTTAGTGGACCTAGCAGCGATTGACGCTTTCCTCGCCTTTCATCATGGCAAGGAAAGCCCGGTCGTCGCCATTTTGGCCATGTATGACACGTTCGACCGGGGATGTGAAAAGAGCAGCGCAAGAATTGTTTGTTGTGCACTGGCTCTCTATGTGTGGCTGGTTTCACACCTTTTTTCTCCAAGAAGGTAGGCCCGTCTATCCGCTACAAGGTCACCGCTCGTGCGTCGAAAAGGGAAAGGGTAATTGATTCATTGCACCAAGAGGCAACAATGTGGACGGACTGATTTGCTCTTACTTTGAACAGGAGTCAAGAACTTCCCCGATTGCTAGCCAAGGCCAAAGCAGTGGCGGACACCTACTCCGCCCCCGAGGAGATCCACGGACTTCTCAGCTATTGTCAGCATATGATAGACTTAATGGACCATATGATTAGAAACCGCTAGGAAGTTTGTATTGTCGCTCAGATCTTGACTAGTTATAACTTTTTGAAAAAAATGAGTTTATCCCACGTTTTTACTCCAAAAATCAGTGCGAATCAAGTCACTCCCACATTTTATCTCTAGCATGCATTGTATGTTGGTCTCGTCCTTTGTCACGGGAAGCCGGAAGGTCCATATCACCTTCTTAATTGTACACATGGGGCACTGCGCCCCCAAATGCGCAAGTAAGAAGAGATAATTTTCCGGGCTCTCGTGTCCGTAAAATGCATTCATATCATGCATCGCATAAGCATCTCTTCATAATATCATAATGAACATATCGTTCCTGCATTTGTCCGTTATCATATTCCAGCCTCACATTTTGCATGAGTCATTGCATCATCATATGCGTTCAACATACTTTTTGTTTGCTCATACATGATCCTTGTATTTTCCTCTACAAAACAAAAACAAAAAAAAAGGGAAGTACGAAAATTCACGCTGCATTCTTAGTTGCATATATTCGGTACCATGAGCCAACCATGTTGGGATCATAAACCCATTTCACTTAAAAACAAAATGATTGAACATGGTACCTAATGCATGTTTAACTAAGAAAGGATGTTTCTTCGGGCATCTCAATTTCATAATTACATTTTCCATGCATAGCTTAAAGTATGCCCGAGTCATTCATCCCTATGAGATGTTGTTGAAGTATTGGCGATCAGAATTGCCATTCCTTGGATTATAGGGTTGAACCAAGCTCATGCTTTTACAAAAAGGTTCATCAAGTCAAGTTGAAATATGGAAGTAACCGTCTTGCAAAATTGGGGCAAAAGATGAATCGAGTCACATCACTGCTTCGTCTACTGCCAAACATATTTAGGATTGTTTATGTCCTTGTTACTTCCAGTTTCACCTTGACAAAGATGTCATGGACCATGTTGAAAATCTAAATTGATTCAACCGCATATCCTGCGTAAAAATTCGCAATACTTCAACTGTACATCATTCGCATACATCCATGCTTTTCATTGGTTGCATTTCTCATTGCATTCTTTCTTTGAAAAATAAAATAAAATAAAATAAAATGAACTTAATCATTGTTATCAAAAAGAAAAAAACATGCTTTACGGCACCCTTACCGAATCTCGTGCTAGAGCTAGAGTAATGGGTGAAGCAGAGGAGGTGCAAGAGAAGATGAAGGCCGACATGGAGGCCATGAAAGAGCAAATGGCCACAATGATGGAGGCCATGATGAGCATGAAGAAGATAATGGAAGCCAATGCGGTTATAGTTGCCGCTACTAGCGCTGTCGCTAAGGTGAACCCGATGCTCCCATCTGGCCTCAAGCAAATGAATCATCAAACCTCAAATATGGTAGGCAAAGATTTGGGAAGTACGGATGACCCCATGATGTGCAAATTCAAAACAAGCACGCCTTCCCGCCATATGGTTTGCCTCCCAAACTATACACCACCCAATGTGGTGTACATTCCCAATGAGGATGTCAATAACTCCACTCCCATACTCATTAAGAGCCAACAACCTCAATCTGATCATGCACATGTCTCTCGACCCATGGAGGAGACACATGAAATTTCCCACCACGATCTAGCCAACTTCGAGCCTTGCCTCGGATATGCTGCTGAAGGGCAAGCAGTTGGTGGTATACCCCTGCAAAACACTTTGGAGGGCCCTCAATATCATCCACAACCACAACCCTCACGTTCCACAGCGGTTAAAAACCCTCATGACTATGGCAGGAATGGGAAAGTTGGATCATCTAGAGGAAAGGCTCAGGGCCATTGAAGGAGGTGAAGATTATGCCTTTGCTAACCTAAAAGAGTTGTTCCTAGTACCCAATATCATCACCCCTCCCAAGTTCAAGGTGCTGGACTTTGACAAGTACAAGGGGACTACTTGTCCCAAGAACGATCTAAAGATGTATTGTCAGAAGATGGGGGAATACGCAAAAGATGAGGAATTGTTGATACATTCCTTCCATGAAAGTCTTACTGGGGTAGCTGTTACCTGGTACACTAACTTGGAACCTTCCCAAGTCCATTCTTGGAAGGACCTAATGGTTGCCTTTGTTAGGCAGTATTAGTACAATTTTGATATGGTTCTGGATAGGATGCAACTACAGAACATTTGCAAAAAGGGGGACGGATCTTTCAAAGAACACGCCCAAAAGGTGGAGGGATCTGGCGGCTCAAGTGGTACCCCCAATGATGGAAAGGGAGACGATAATCGTGATGGTAGACACATTATCGATACTCTACTATGAAAAGATGGTGGGCTACGCACCCTCAAAGCTTTGCGGATTTGGTCTTCGCCAGTGAAAGGATCGAAGTGGATCTGAAAAGAGGCAAATTTAATCATCCTGCTTAGACGAATGAGAAAACTGGGGCAAATAAAGAGGGTGAGAAAGAGGGAGAAACCCATGCTGTGACTGCCATTCCTATACGACCAAGTTTCCCACCAAACCCAACAATGTCATTACTCAGTCAATAACAAACCTCCTCCTTACCCACCACCCAGTTATCCACAAAGGCCATCCCTAAATCAACCACAAAGCCTGTCTACCGCACTTCCAATGACGAAGACCACCTTTAGCACAAACCAAAAAAACACCAACAAAAAGGAATTTTGCAGCAAAAAGCCTGTAGGGTTCACCCCAAATTCCGTTGTCATATGCTAAACTTGATCCCATATCCACTCAATAATTCAATGGTAGCCATAACCCCAACCAAGGTTCCTCAACCTCCATTTTTCTGAGGATACGACTCGAACGCAACGTGTGCTTATCGTGGAGGAGCCCTGGGGCATTCCATTGAGCATTGTATGACCCCGAAGCATAAAGTGTGAAGTCTAATTGATACGGGCTGGCTGAAATTTGAGGAGAATCGCTTGTTGAATCATAACATTGACAAGCAACACCATACATGGGGCAATTCTGGAAGCTGTTGTTATGACTCATCAGGATTTTCAAGTTTATGCCATAAACCACAGTTACAATGTTAAATGATATGGATAAAATGGACATCCTCTCACGAACATATCTTTGCTTATTCAACTTCCACCGGAATGTGAGTGTAAGCCATTGGTTTGTTTGCTCAAGCAACCTGCGCTCCTGAGTGTTGACTTCCAAGACCGTTCAATCAGAGATTGCTCATCTTGCACGTTGGTGGGGGTACCGTAAAACAACGAGTAAAGTTCAAAACAAATAAGTTTCAAAATAAAAAAATAAGTTTCAAAATAAAAAAAATAAAAATAAAAAGGCATTTGATTGACTGTGTTTTCAAGTAAAAATATAGACGTTCATGTGACTTCATTTCTTCAACGGAAAGTTTGTCTTCTTAGAGAAGCGAGTTGTCAAGAATAGGATGTTGGACAAATGGCCTCAGTTACCTTAAGAAAAAGGGGGGTTGAATTAAGATGCAAAGACTATTCCCCAATTGAACTATCACTCTTTCTTTTTGGATTAACAATGCACCCTTAACATGAATTACTCAAAAGACAAATCAAAATAAACTTCTTTAAAGCAAAAGATAAATAGCAATAAAAGAAGTTTAAAGGAAGAGAGGAATGCAAACTTGATTTATACTGGTTCGGCCACTTCCCGCGCCTACGTCCAGTCCTCAAGAAACCCACTTGAGATTTTCCACTCTCTTTGTAAAACTCCTTTTACAAAGTCTAAACCACACAGGGACAACCCTTCCCTTGTGTTCAAGAATCCTCTACAATAAGAGACTCTCAGTCTCTTAATCCCTTTTCAGAAGTAAGAAGAAGAGAAGAAGAAATCTCTCTTAAAAGGGATAGATTGTACAATGAAGACCAATCAAAATTCCTTATTGAATATGCAAGTGGTTGACCAAGGAATCTTTTTGAGAGGATAAGACAGTTCAGTTCAGAAAAACTCTTAATCTTTTGAGAGGATAAACTTTGTGGGCAATGAAAACTCTCTTTAAATTCGTGTTTCCAAGTCACCTTTGATGGCCATTCATAAACCATTTGAATAGATGTGACTCTTGGAAATTATTTTCTGAAAATCTCCTCTGGTAATCGATTACAAGACTTGTGTAATAGATCACAGGCTTTAAAATTTGAATTAAAACATTCAATAAACTGCTGGTAATCAATTACCATCGATGTGTAATCAATTACACGTTATAAATTTTGAATTCAAATTTCTAGTGACTGTTATAAACATTTTTCAGCTGCTGGTAATCGATTACCGGAGAGCAAATCTCAATTTGAAATGATAGAATTCTTTGGTCAAACCTTTTGTTTTTTCAATTTGGAAACTTCTTCCAAAAGATTCTAGAAATCAACTTGATCATATATCTTGACTTTCTTGGATTCTTGTCTTGAATAAAACTTAGAAGCACTTGATCCTTTAGCATCATCAAGACATCAAAACATCTTGCTTATACATAGGAGTCATTTGACTTAATCCATCAGCTGAAAAATCCTTCAACTATTTCTCGTCCTTGGAAAATTCTTTTTGCAAGAATCAATTGCGTCTTTCATTCTTCCTCACTACGAGGTTGTGAAAACAAGACAACAATTGGTACCTCTAAGCCCTACACTGGGGCAATGAAAGGCCCCATGCATAAACCTCAAACGAACCTAGGGGCAGATTAGAAGTTCTCACTCAATAGGTTCCCAGCTACAAGGTCATGACGAAAGACAACGATTGGTACCTCAAAGCCTTACACTGGGGCAATGAGGGGCACCGTGCATGAGCCTTAAGTGAACATAGGGGTCGATCAAAAGTTCTCACCCATCGATGTTTTTAACAAAAAAAAGGGGACAAACCCTAGGATTTCAATGGATTGATTAAACATCAAACGACTCCATTGCCATCACTCCAAAATGGTCAAGTGACTAAATCAAATAGAACATACACTTTGAGGAGGTTCCCGGAGAGATTTGCAAAAGATAGGATAAGGTTGCATGAATTATCACCTCTTTCAAAAGGACAGTCAATCTGTGTTTTCCAAAAAAATTAAATCAAAATCAAAATCACAAAACAAGGAAAGAATGACATGAACATTGTACAAACTTTCCATTTCATTGCATTATTTCATATGAAGTCCGCATTTACCAAATTTCACAACAAAGGTTGCATGCATCTGCATCCCTAAAAATCATGTTGACTACATAGATTCCCTACATCTAAATGTCCAAATCTTTTGAATTTGGGATGACCGGCTCTCTCGATGAGTCGATCTCTTGCTTTCTCATAAGGGTGGACCCTTGGGTACTAGTTACCCTCACCGTTGAGAGGACTACACGTCCTCGCCTTGAGAGGACTACACGTCCTCACCACCGGAGGGCTGCACGCCCTCACCTCCAGAGGACTACATGTCCTCGCCTTGAGTGGGCTACACGTCCTCACCTTGGGTACTAGTACCCTCACCTTAAGAGGGCTACACGCCCTCGCCATCAGAGGACTGCATGTCCTCACCTTCGTAGGGCTACACGCCCTCACCTTTAGAGGAATACACGTCCTCGCCAACAGAGGGCTGCACGCCCTCACCTTGAGAGGACTACACGTCCTCGCCAACAAAGGGCTGCATTCCCTCACCTTGAAGAGGACTACACATCCTCGCTAACAGAGGGCTGCACGCCCTCACCTCCAAAGGACTACACATCCTCGCCTTGAGAGGGCTGCACGCCCTCACCTTTAGAGGGCTACGTGTCCTCATTTTCAGTGTGCTCCACATCCACACCTTAAGAGGATTTAAGGTCCTCTGCCCTTAAATGCTTAACCGAGACTTTCACTCCTGGTTAAGGGGCCAGTAGTTTCCTTTTAACGGTTCCTAGGCTACCCCCTGATATTGGAGGAGGGCCAACTGTGCAAGCACAACCAGAAAGGGAGGCTATCACACAGCTACTATGCATACCGGGGCAAGATTTCACCCGTGCCGCTGCAAAGAGACGAGTGCGGATCATGCGCACCAACATGACCACTCTTACACAGATATAGATGACATTGCTACTTAGCAACATTCTGCCCAGCGACCGCATTGCCAATCTCCCCCTGCAAAAGTATCAGTTGGTCTGTGTCGTCCCGACGTGGGTAAGTATGCATATGGTTCAACTGATTTCTGATACCATCTATTGTTTGCAGGGATCGCACCCACAAAGACACCCAGTGGACCCGAAAAAGTCAAACAGGGCCCTGGGGTTTCCAGCTCTGGTTACGGGCCTCTATCAGTCCTACAGGGTGCCCGTACCCCCCCGGCAAGGTCACGTCATCATAGGTAAGTATGCACATCGCTCAACTGATTTCTGATTTCATCTATTGTTTGCAGGGATCGCGCCTGCAAGACACCCAGTGGACCCGAAGAAGTCCAACAGGGTATTGGAGTTGTCAAGCTCTAATTACGGGTCTCTGTCAGTTCTACGGAGTACCTGTCGCCCCCAGCAAAGTCATCAGACCCCCCCTACCAATCGAGCTTTCATCAAGAAGTATTGCGCCCCCAGGCAGGCGCAGGGCGAAACACCACAACAGCATTGGGATGGCCGGTAGCGGGCAATAGACACACCGCCACCACCTCTAGAGTTCACCTCAGCTCATCCACAAAAAGGTTAGAGCGTTGCTTACGACCCATGGCCAAGCAATATGCGACCAAGTCCAGAGCCAAAGGTAAGCAAAGTACTAGGTCCGTGACCGACAAGCCATAAGGCGTCCAGCTAAAGACGTTAAAGAAGCGCTGCTAGGAGGCAACCTAGTACCTTTTGAATCTATGCTTGTTATTTGATCACTTTTTATAGTAGGACGCACCTAGTTGCTCATGATCCTGGGGATTTAAATAAAACAAGCGCAAGCTCGGAAGGTAGTCATACCTCACAAAATATATATATGTATGTTTAGGTAGTGAAAATACCTTAGATATGCATGTATGTAAACAAAAAAATACTTCACAAAATATATATATGTATGTTTAGGTAGAAAGATACCTTAGATATGCGTGTATGTAAACAAAAAATTACTTCACAAAATATATATTTGTATGTTTAGGTAGAGAGATACCTTAGATGTGCGTGTATGTAGCAAAAAAATACCTCACAAAACATATATATGTATGTTTAGGTGGCAAGATACCTTGGATATGCATGTATATAGCAAAAATACCTCACAAAAATATGCACATGTTTAGGTAGCAAAATACCTCATGAAAAAAAAAAAAAAGAAAAACAAAAAAAGACAAACAAGAAAAAGAAATAAACAAATGATAATGATAAAAAAAAAGAGAGAAAAAAAAAAGAAAAATAAGTTGTCTAGCTGAAAAGCCAACATGCTTTTGAAAAGAGATGACTTCCAACTTTTCTTTGAAGAAAAATTCGCTGATCATAGCTAGTTTTTGGAAAAAATGTGTATACACCTGAAGGGTGAATGCTGTGAAATTTTCCCGAGTACCCAAAATGGACTAGGATGAATGCACAAATTGATAAAAGAACATATTTTGGAAACGTTGGGTTGACTAAAATAGAGGAAATGAATCCTGAGCCCTAGCATCACATGACCATAAAAATTTGACATTTGAGTGTCCGCATAGGTGCATGCATAACCAGTTTTGCATAAAATTTCCAAATCATCATTTTTGCATTTGTGTCATGAAAATAATGTGGGGCATCCCTTTTTATCCTTGAACCAAACCAAACCCTGACATGTATCATGTCTAGCCATTCTACAAGCCTTGAGCCAAAATCCTGACTCACCATAAACCTTACCCTCGGAAGCAAAAAAAAAAAAAGAAGGAAAGGGAATTTCCAATCAAAGAGAAAGCAAAAAAGGAAGGAAAGGAAATTCCCAATCAAAGAGAAAGCAAAAAAGGAAGGAAAGGAAATTCCCAATCAAAGAGAAAGCAAAAAAGGAAGGAAAGGAAATTCCCAATCAAAGAGTGGGAGAAAGAGAAAAAAGAAAAGAAAGGAAATTCCCAATCAAAGAGTGGGAGAAAGAAAAAAGAAAAGAAAGAAAATTCCCAACCAAAGAATGGGAGAAAGGAAGAGAAGAAAGTTCCTGGTCAAAGAAACCAGAAGAAATGTGCAGAGAGGTCTTTAGACCGGACAATATCTGAACAATACAGAATTGTCACCAAATGAACAAAAAGAAGGAAAGGAAACCACGACCTAAAATGGTCTTCTCCCTTTGATTACCAACCAAAATCCCGTGCGCTAGCGACTTTTTTTTTTCTCGCCCCGCACTAAACAAAAAAAAACGGAAAAAGAAAAAGCCAGAAAAATCAAAGGCCAAAATCACACAAAAGCTGAAAAAAAGAAAAACTCCCCAAAAGAACCCATTCCCAAGGGAAGTCCTATTTGATCCATGATCACGCATGTAATTTTTGATTTGATAGGAAATAATTTGCAAAGTCAAGTCATGACATATCTATGGTTCGGAATTAGGATGAAACACTTACCTGTGCGAGATTGATACACTTTGAGTGGATTTCTTTTATTTTTGTCGAACCCAGTGTTTCCTCTAAATGGTCATTTAGAAACGAAATGCTAACATCCAAAATCTCATTTATGGTTATGGGAGATTTCATCAGCAGACTCTCCTTCCCCGGTAGACGCATTGTTTTTCACTCAAAAAAGCATATGCTGCTCTAAATCAGTTGGAATATTTGTCTCTTTGCTAAAGCATGTTTGCATTTTAGTGGAGAAAACACCGAGACTTTTTCAAGTCTCACAAGTTATCCAGAACTACGTAGGTCTGAGTTCCTCATTGGAGGATACGTAGGAGCAAAAGCCTCGCTTTTGTCGACCGCGCCGCTTTCTGTTACCATGACCCAAGAGCTGGTAGCCCGCGGAGACACCTTACGGTTATCCGCACCTCGTCATTTAGTGACCCCAAGTGTGATTGATGAGCAGAGGCCAATGTGGTCATCTGCGCCTTTTCCGGAGATGTCAGCATTTTCCGATGGAGACTTTTCAAGTCTCACAAGTTATCCAGAACTACGTAGGTCTGAGTTCCTCATTGGAGGATACGTAGGAGCAAGAGCCTTGCTTTTGTCGGCCGCCCCATAATCTTTGTCATACTGACCCTGAGGTCATGTGACGTGCACCCTTGTATCATCCAGAGGCGGCGGGCCCGATGATACGCGGAGATACCTTACGGTTATCCGCACCCTTTTGTCATCCAGAGGCGGCGGGCCCGATGACAAGCAGAGACCAAGTTTGGTCATTCTGCACCCTTGTATCATCCAGAGGCGGCGGGCCCGATGATACGCGGAGATACCTTACGGTTATTCGCACCCTTTTGTCATCCAGAGGCGGCGGGCCCGATGACAAGCAGAGACCAAGTTTGGTCATTCTGCACCCTTGTATCATCCAGAGGCGGCGGGCCCGATGATACGCGGAGATACCTTACGGTTATTCGCACCCTTTTGTCATCCAGAGGCGGCGGGCCCGATGACAAGCAGAGACCAAGTTTGGTCATTCTGCACCCTTGTATCATCCAGAGGCGGCGGGCCCGATGATACGCGGAGATACCTTACGGTTATTCGCACCCTTTTGTCATCCAGAGGCGGCGGGCCCGATGACAAGCAGAGACCAAGTTTGGTCATTCTGCACCCTTGTATCATCCAGAGGCGGCGGGCCCGATGATACGCGGAGATACCTTACGGTTATTCGCACCCTTTTGTCATCCAGAGGCGGCGGGCCCGATGACAAGCAGAGACCAAGTTTGGTCATTCTGCACCCTTGTATCATCCAGAGGCGGCGGGCCCGATGATACGCGGAGATACCTTACGGTTATCCGCACCCTTTTGTCATCCAGAGGCGGCGGGCCCGATGACAAGCAGAGACCAAGTTTGGTCATTCTGCACCCTTGTATCATCCAGAGGCGGCGGGCCCGATGATATGCGGAGATACCTTATGGTTATTCGCACCCTTTTGTCATCCAGAGGCGGCGGGCCCGATGACAAGCAGAGACCAAGTTGGTCATTCTGCACCCTTGTATCATCCAGAGGCGGCGGGCCCGATGATACGCGGAAATACCCGAGTGGTTATCCGTATAAACATTCTTTTGCTATCTGTAAGACAGAACGCTTGATAGCATGCAGAGACTGACATAGTCTTCTGCACCTTTTGTTCCTCCGGGAACAACAAGTCATTTACATGCGGAAATTTCATGGTCGCTCGCGACTCTCGTCAACCGAGAGAAGCCAAATTGGTGTCATACACTAATTTTCGGGGACCTTTGCTTGATGACATGCGACCATTCTTTGGTCCTTGTGAGATGCTTGGCATCCATCATTAGGCAATTTGTGAAATTCTAGGAACGACAAGTCATGGTCACCCGCGACTCTCGTCAACCAAGAGGAGCGAAATTAGTGTCATACACTGATTTTCGGGGACCTTTGCTTGATGACATGCGACCATTCTTTGGTCCTTGTGAGGTGCTTGGCATCCATCATTAGGCAATTTGTGAAATTCTAGGAACGACAAGTCATGGTCACCCGCGACTCTCGTCAACCGAGAGGAGCAAAATTAGTGTCATACACTGATTTTCGGGGACCTTTGCTTGATGACATGCGACCATTCTTTGGTCCTTGTGAGGTGCTTGGCACCCATCATTAGGCAATTTGTGAAAATCCAGGAACAACAAGTCATTTGCATGTGGAGATTTTATGGTCACCCGCGACTCTCGTCAAATCGAGAGGAACGAAATTAGTGTCTTATCTTTACTTTCCTTTTATCTCCAATAAAAGACAAGTAAAGAGGGGCAACTGTCATACCCTAATTTCGTCCGGGGACCTTTGCTTGATGACATGCGACCTTTCTTTGGTCCTTGTGAGGTGCTTGGCATCCATCATTGGGCAATTTGTGAAATTCCAGGACATGCCGAAAAACCAAAAAAAATATATTGATGCACAATCCGTAAGTTTCCGTGACACACCGGAAATCAAATGGAAGCATCGTTGCATAATTAAGTGAGGTTCCGTAACATTCCGTAAGTCAAAAGGGGGATGATTATGTAATCCGCAAGGTTCCGTAACATTACGGAAAGAAAACAAGTATCGTTACGAGATTCGTAAGTTTCCGTAACTTTACGAAAAAAGAATCACCAAAAAAGGTAAGGGGGTGAACTTATCAAGATAGGGGTGTAAATAGCAATTCAAATCTAGGCCCTTCTAGAACATTTTGGAAGTTGGGTTGCTTAAGGAGGAAGCAACTGGGCGGCAAGCTCCTCCACGTTTTTGAAAAATGGTTTTCAAGGCTTCCGTGGCTTCCGTAATACTTCCGTAAAATTTCCGAAAACCTTGGGTAAGCATATTCCACTTAACATTGGTAAAAGGGAAAAGAAAAAAGATGAAAATCAAATTCGAAAACAGTTCCGTAAGGCTTCCGTAACTTTTCCGTAAAATACGAAAAGGGGGTGAACTTAGTAATTCGGGTGCGCTTAGAAATCTTCTTCATTAAGTCTTTGGGCGGCAAGCACCTCCTTTTTTTTCTATAAATAGGGGAGGGGGGAGCTGTTTCAAAAGGTTCAGCCCCTTTGGCACTTCTCTCTCTTTCGAATTTGCTTGGAAAAATCGTTTCCGTGAAGAAAATCTAAGCCGAGGCGCTTCCGAAACGCTTCCGTAAGCGATTCTGTGGAAATTCTTCATCGTTCTTCACCGTTCTTCATCCGTTCTTCGTTCGTTCTTCGTTCTTCAACGGGTAAGTTTTCGAATCCGAGACTTTCAATTCATTTCTTGTTTTGTGTACTTTCACTTTAATTTCGTTTACTTTCAGTTTTCTTTTCTTTAGTTTTTAACGTGCTTTAACCATTTATTTAAGCCGTTTTCTCGTCTAATAAATGATAAAATGAATTTCAACCGATCATTTGTGTTGTAATCTCGTTTAATCACTGTTAAAACGAAATCTAACCGATCGTTCACGCTATAACCTCGGTTAAACCAAAAAAAGTAAAATAATAATAAAATAATCAAAATATCTTGAAAAATAATAATAAAATAATCAAAATATCTTTGAATAAAATAATAAAAAAATCAATCGGACGTTTTTCTTTGGAAGTTTCCTTGAATGAATTGATTAATAACCAAAGTGAAACTAAGACTAAAATCAACTCACAAATCAAGTTTTTTTTCCGAAAAATCACTAAAAACCGTTTTAAGGTCCAACGCCTTAAACGGTCCTCTTTGCTTTTATCGGTTAACATGGACCGTTCAAAAGCATAAAATCAACATGTGACTTTACCGCTTTTGCAAGAACTACGTAGGTCTGATTTCCTCATCGCAATTGAGGATACGTAGGAGCAAAAGCCCCGCTTTTGTCGACCACCCCAAGAGATCATTAATGGTCCAAATGCCTTAACGTTTCTCTCCTTTCAAAAACAAGAGATCGTTAATGGTCCAATGCCTTAACGTTTCTCTCCTTTCAAAATCAAAAGACCGTTTAATGGTCCAACACCTTAAATGACCTTTTGTTCAAATAAAAAACATATTTTGCAAAAAAGACAAAAAACAAACTTAAACCAAACACTTTGTTCCGAAAGAACTACGTAGGTCTGATTTCCTCATCGCAAATTGAGGAATACGTAGGAGCAAAGGGAAACACCCTTGTCGACCACTAAAAGAGAAAAAATATAAAAAGGGTATAAAGGATATAAGGACATAAAAGGGAACGTAAAAATCAAAGTCATGTTTGCACATTCGATTAAAGGCTGCCGTCCCTTGTGACGGACGTGTGGGGTGCTAATACCTTCCCCGCGCGTAAATACAACTCCCGAACCTTTCACTTAAAAGTTCGTAGATCGCGTCTTTTCCGGTTTTTCCGACGTTTTCCTCAAATAAACGTTGGTGGCGACTCCGCGCGTATTCCTTTCGTGGAACACGCATCCCGCGAGTCACGCGTCGCCCTCCCGTCGAAGGGTAGGTTGCGACACATACTACAAAAATGAGCTAGGCCCAAAATGAAAAAAAAAGATGCATGTATTAAAAAGGCGGTGTAAACAACAATTGTTGTTTTTCTTTTTTATATTTTTTTTTTTAGGGTTGGGTTGAAACCGGGTCAGGGCGACTTGGCCCAACTCGCATTTAGGCATTAAGGTTGAAACAACCCTAGATGACCTAACTCCCAAAATGGCACCGCAATAGGAGAAGCCACCACGAAAGGTGGTACGCCTCCTCGGTGCCACTAGTGCATGGCATCGTGACGCGAGGCCGCCACGGGAACGGTGGTGGTGGTGGTGGAGCAGAAGTGGCGCACGATGGTGGCGTGCTAGCTTCATCGGAAAACAAAAAGGAGGAAGAAGAAAAAATAGAAAAGAAGAGAAGGGTGACAGAATGCGAAAACACCAAGAAAAGATCGATATCATCATGTATAGATATTACCGACGACCATGGAGCTCACCGGCGAGACGAACAACCAGGCTTTGTAGAAGAAGAAGAAGAAAAACGGAGAAGAGAAAGAGGGAGAAGAAATGTGAGAGAGTGAGGGAATGAAGGGTTACCTGGTGACCCCTCTCTCTTCTCTGATGTCGTGGCCAAATGACTTGATGTAATTGGTCTGTTTGTCTTCCTCGGATCTGCACAACTCTGTCCTTCCTCAGACCTTCCTTTTTTGCTTTTTATGCACTGTCCTCTTTCTTGACCTAATGGGCTCTCTTTGAGAGCCCAATAGGTCACACAATATTTTTTTCTTTTTTGTTTTCTTTTGATTTTTCCTTCTTTCTCTTTTACGTTTTCTTTCTTCTTTCTTTTTTTTTTGCTCTTCTTCTCTTTTCCATTTTCTTTCTTCTTTTTTTTGTTCTTCTTCTCTTTTTTTTCTTTATTGTTCTTGTTTTTTTTATCTTTTTTTGCAAGTTTTCTTTCTTTCTCTTCTTCTTTTCTTTCTTCTTTCTTTTCTCTTTTTTTTTTCCTTTTCTTTTTTCCTTTTATTTTTTATTTTTTTTCTTTCTTTATTTTTTTCTTTTTTCTTTACTTTTTTTTGTTTTCTCTATTTTTTTTTTCTTTTTTGGACCCAGACAGAATTAGGGTCTAACAGTTGCCCCTCTTTACTTATCTTTTATTTAAAGTAAAAGATAAGTAAAGACAAAGACACTAATTTTGTTCAAATGATTCTTCGAAAGATCACAACATCACTACAAGAAAAATGACATATACCTACAGAGGCTTTTGCCTACAGACATGAATTATTGTAGGTAAAAGTAAAAAAAAATACTTATACCTACACTGTTTATCATAGGTAAAATTTTAAAATTTGTATCTACTATTATTTGATGTAGGTAAAACTCAAAATAATTTCTACTTACGAATACAAAGTGTAGGTAAAATCTCATAAAATTTAAAAAATTAAAACTTACAAATACAAAGTGTAGGTAAAATATCATAAAATAAATACATATTAAAATAAATATTTTTGTTTAAATATAAATGTTATCTAACATGCCCCAAATATTTGATTAAACGATTGAAATAGTGCAGCAACATATTTTTTGGCATGAAATCGCACGATAATAGTAGTTGTATCCACGTTACTATAGGGTATAAGAAGGGCATAAGGAGAAGTGAAGAGTAGTGACTAGTGAGTTCTATAGAATTAGGGTGAGAAGAATAGAACAAAATCGCCAAGAACCCTAATTGATTGATTGATTCATTTTCATTCCAATGGCGTCCCGAAGAGGTGGAGTCTCACTCCCAGACAGACCTAGCAACAACTCAAGCTCCGTCCTCACGAATATCTCATGCTCCTCCATCGTCACCCGCGGCAAGGAAGCCGCCGGCGACGCTACATTTGTCACCAAGAAGCTCCTCCGCAACACCGGAAAGGTCACGTGGATCACCGACACCACCTTCCTCTTCCTCGTTGTTCCTCTCATTGTCAAGATGGACCGCGAGCAGCAACTCAACGACCTCGAGCTCCAGCAAGCCAGCTTCCTCGGCACCCCTACCCCCAAATAAAATTTGAGGTTTTCTCTCTGATCTAATGTTCCCTTTTTGGACACTCTGCTATATGAACTTCTGCTTTTAGGGTTTTTGGTTGCTATAATTTTTTTTACCATTTCTAGATTTTGATTATAAAAACCTTACTGTGAGGAGGAGTTTTGTGTATTCTTACGATTAATATATGTCATCAGTTGAGCCGACTAATAATATATTTGCAAAATGTACATTATTTTATCATGGAAAATGGAAAAACACAGGATATTAAATTGCCCTTTTAATATAGATGAGATGATACTATCTTTATCGAGATGATGATGTGTTCAAATATGATAACGTTGCAAATTAGAGTTAAAGAATTCAATTATTTATTATTTATCTTTTCTAAGGGGGCCACGCATACCAGCAAGGCAGACTTTAATATGAAATGACTGCACAAAGCTACAAATGGATTATACAACTATACATAGAGAAGGACTTAATAGTTGAGAGACATCCAATACAAAGCAAATCAGCAGAAAAAGCATATTCAGAGGCCATTTTTCTTTGCTGTTTAATTTCTTAATCTTTCATGATCACTCCAGATCAAGAGAGAGATGTTAGCTTACTCACCCTGGGACGTGTCATAAATGCGCTTGTGGAACATTCTCCTCATGTGCCTTACAGGTTCATGCTAACATCATGTTGAATCATCATTGTTTATTTAGAATTTGAAAGACATGAGCCTTAAGATTCATGCCAATCGGTTGTGTTGTTTCAGAGATAGTAAGCTTACAAGGATTTTGCGAGACTCCTTGGGAGGGAAAACAAAAACATGTATAATTGCTACTATTTCCCCATCTGCTTATTGTATGGAAGAAACACTTAGTACATTAGACTATGCTAGCCGTGCAAAAAGCATAAAGAATAAGCCTGAGGTCAGTTACCACTGCTATTGTTCCTTACAAGTTACAATTCTTCTAAAAGCAGTTTTAAAGCTTTGTTTGTTTTTTAATAGGCAAACCAAAAGGTTTCGAAGGTTGTTTTGTTGAAGGACTTGTACATGAAAATTGATAGGATGAAAGAAGGTACACTCACCACCACTATTAGTTTTGGAATGTAGAGAAGATTTTGTATCGTATCTTTTGTATAATATGAATATTGCAGATATTCGAGCAGCAAGGGAAAAGAATGGTGTATATATTTCTCATGAAAGATTTGCCAAGGAAGAAGCTGAAAAGAAGGTCATATATTTGTTTTCAATATCTTCATAACGTAACAATAATACAATTAGGAAGTTTGCAAAGGATCACACATTATTAAGTTTGAAAAATGTTAGATGTACACCCCAATTTTGGGTGTAGAAAGTGGAAGGAAGAGAGAAATAGAAAGAAAAAAGAAAATGAAGAGAGTGGGAGAAAGAAAAATGAGATGAAAGAGAGGTTGAGATACTGTGTAGGTGTTGAATATAATTGCTGGAAATGTTTTGGCTGTTTTTTTATTTTTCCCTTTCTTGTATTAACTTGCAAGATTTCAACAGTAAAAAATAGACTCCGAAGATCCCAAGGCTTCAAAGCTCGTTGCCTCAAAGAAGCACAAACTAGACTCTGTTGCTAAAGACAACAAGAACAAGAAGACGACTCCTCTTACCGGCCGAGAACGTCATCTTCATTTCGAGGTTTCTCTCCTTAATAATTAGAATATCTACGATTTCGCTTTGGATCATTCTAGGATTTTTGCAATTTATTTTTTTGTTTTATGCCAATTAATTAATTGTTGAGGCATTTGGAGATTATTTGTTTTGATTGATTAGATGAGATTATGATTGTTTCGCATCAGGAACTAGCAGATGCTAGAAAAAAGAAGAGAAAGCGACATTTCACTCTTGAGCAAGTGAGACATTATTTTTTATTTATTGTTTGTTCTTTCATCAGTTGAATAGAGTGTTGTAACCTTGATGGTTGGGAATTCACCAGGTGGTATTTAATTTTAATTTAATTTAATTTTGAATAGGAGCTTGCACGTCTATGGGAAAAGATGAGACGTCATGAGATTGCTAAAGAGGACAAAGCTAAGTATGTTCCTACAACAAGACATTAAGGGCTGATATTTATTTGTTTATGGCATGCTAATCCTTTTTATTTTTCATTTAATTCTTTATACTATGTCTTACTTGGTACTTTTATATAATTGAAGGCTAGTGACTGAAGCTTTGCAAAAGATGAAAGGGAAGATTCCAAAGATTGCAAAAATGAATGTGTGAATTTGTAATACATTTGCTAGTTATATTTAGCCTTATCTCAAGATCGTAAAGTGATACCGTTGTCTTCATTCTGCAGAAGTTCTCTTGATGTTTAAGAGAAAAATGGGGTAACGAAAATGACTTATCATGTTTAAGCACCTCTCCAATACAAAGAAGTTCTCTTTTTTGAAATTATTTTCTACTCTTTTCTTCATTCTTATCAGTGGAACTTCTTGTTGTTTTTCCAAGGCAAGTGTTTTTTTCTCTCTTGTTTTTGGTGTTTGCTCAATTCTGTTTTTGCTTTTTTTTTTAACGGGTATTCCATTTTGCCTTCTGGGAATTCCCAAGTCCTTCTTATGCATAAAAGCTTTTTCTTTTTTATGTTTCTTTGCTACCTTTAAAAGCCTTTTTTTTTCTTTTCACCATCTTGTTATGTTCCACTGTTCCTACATGTTTTGTTATAGATTCAATGAATTGTATGAGCTCAAATTCTGAATTGGGAGATGTTCTAGATAACTTTAAGTAGATTTTTTCATACCTTTGGTTCCTCTGTTTTGAATTTTGATACCCGTTGCAGTACAATGCATGATTAGTTTCTTAATTTTCATGATTGCGGTTTTAGGTGACTAATAGTTTTGTTGATTCCAATGGTTTTGTTCTCACTGGTCATAAATATAAAACCTTACATTTCAAAGCCTCTTGCCTCCGAGGGAGCCATGAACAAATGTTCTAAGGTTCTCAGTAACATACTACAATCGTGAAGCATTCTGAACAACAAGTAGAATACTAGAATTTCCCTCAGAAGTAAGAACAACTGAAAAAGTAAATGTACATAGTCACTTGAGTTCTATAAATCATGCATTCTAAAGATTTTCTAAGCTTCAAAGTCTTCAAAACTGCCATGCCATATCTTGTAATTGCTATGTATTTTTCTCTTTTATCTACCTATAAAGTGAAACTTATTATTGGTCTCAAAAAATAATGATTTTATCTAAGGTGTCAACTAATTCTGTGAAACAGGGATTTTGAGTGTTGTTTTGAACAGTTAAGGGCTGAATTTGTAAACTAGCACTGCAACACAGGGATAAAGGTACTCAAAAGTCAAAACGTTTTCTTATTAATCTTATTAAGCAACTAATTCCTCTAAATAAAATTATTAATCTTATTAATCTTTATAGGCTTATTAGATTATAATTATAATAAGGAAATCGATACCAGGTTATCTTATTTATGACTCATTCACACTAATAGGTGAATTTATTATGTTCTCTTGATGTTTGTGTTCTTTGTTTCTTCCTCCCCCCTAAAGCTCTCTCATTTCCAACATATTTTTTATGAAGGTAGTTGTCTCTCTGGCAAATTTCTATTTTCAGCTTGTGATTGTGAGACTTCTCGTGTTAAGTGATTAGAATTACATAATTTATAAGATTAAAGATTTATCATGTCCAAATTTTGCTGCACTCAGTTAGGTGTCAGTCTTTCCACAAGTGTGTAAGCCTGTAACCCAATATGAGTGTAACCACATTAGCAAATAGTATATAGTGCCAAAGGAAAGCAAATTATAGTTTTTCTTGACTACGATGGAACTCTCTCTCCAATTGTTGCAGATCCAGATAAGGCTTTCATGACTAGAAATGTTTTCCTTTTGTTCCCATTTTTCTCTTGTACTCATATCCATTGAATAAAGCTTATGTTTGTGATTAATTCGAGACTTTGTTTTCTCAAATTAGATGAGAGCAACACTAAAGGGTATAGCAAGACATTTTCCCACAGCAATCGTGATCGGAAGGTGCAGAGACAAGGTACATTTTCTTCAAAGAAAAATAAGTACAAAAAGTGACATGGAAGTGATTAAATGATTCTTTATTCTTCTTCTCTTGAGAGATTTATTTGGAGTTCTTTCTAATTTTTTTTTCAGGTATATAACTTTGTAAAATTGGCAGAACTTGGCATGGACATCACTGGTCCAACAAAAAGTCCAAAAGCAAGTGAGAGAGAGTTTCTAAAACTAATCAGTGTGTTGAAGATTCTATCTTTTGTTTCTTTCTGGTTTTGCCATTTGTTGCTTTCTTTCAGGGTAATAATAATAAAGCAGTGCTGTTCCAATCCACGAGTCAATTCCTGCCAATGATCGATGAGGTTCATTTTCTCTTTTTTCTTTTATCTAAATGCAAACCTCTAATTCATTTCCTCCCAAATTGGCCTGTGGCAGCACATCAGATATTAACAGCGTTGTATGTTATCAAAAAATAATTTTTCAGGTGTACAAGATCTTGTTAGAAAAAATGAAGACTGTCCCAGGGGCCCTAAGGTTGAGAACAATAAGTTTTGTTTGTCCTTGCACTTTCGTTGTGTTGACGAAAAGGTACCAATCAACTTACCATGTAATTGCTGAATCAATAGAATTACCAAACCCACACACACGCCAAAAAACTTAAATTGTTCGGTAACCATTTTTTTTAAAAAAAAATTACTCTATTTTTTCCTTAGAGTTGGGCAGCGTTGGCGGAGAAAGTTAGATTGGTGCTCAATGAGTATCCACAACTCAGGCTAACCCAAGGGAGAAAAGTGCTAGAGATCCATCCAACCATCAAATGGGACAAGGGCAAGGCTCTTGAATTTTTGTTAGAATCATTAGGTGAGTAGATAACTATATATATTAATTCATGCAAAAAATAGCCTTACTTTGATATCTCACCTACCTATGCTACATATATAAGTCATATATTTGTTCTGATTCACTATAATAATACTATTTGCATATTTCTAGGGTACAAGAATTTGAATGATATATTTCCAATCTATATTGGTGATGATCGAACTGATGAGGATGCTTTTAGGGTAACAAATGCTGCCACGCCTAGCTTGCTAGTTAGTTAGTTAAAAGTATATATATTGCTATTCTATATATTTCATTTTCACCTGCATATGTTTATCAATTGACTTGTTAACATTATGGATATAATATAATTAACTGGTTTTGCGCAGTAGGGGTCAAGGAATTGGGATTCTTGTTTCTAGAGTTGCAAAAGAAACAAATGCTTCCTATTCCTTGCAATGCAGGTCAAATTCCTTTCTCTAATGAATATTTTTCTGTTTTATATTTAATTATAAAATATTACTTTACTTTTTATTTTATTTTATTTGTATTTTTAAATTTTTTTATAGGAAGCAGAGACAACTAAAAACAATAAAATTTATTTTGTGTTTTCCATAAAATAATGTCTTTTATAGGAAGCAGAGACAACTAATGTAAAAAATCATAGTAATGTCAAGAAAAAATTATAGTTTGTGGTTGGGCTTCAAAAACTACTTTGGGTAACAGCTAAGAGCATGTTTGGAACTGCATCAAAAACTCCAAATATGTTCTCTAGATGTGTGTTTCCAAACACGTATTTAGTATAACTTTCCCTTTGTGGAATTTGTGTGATAGTACTTATCATTCATTGTTTTCTTTTTGTCTTGTCTAGGTTGCTAGTTGGAGGAGTGCAACTTTTGATCTGTAATAAAGTGGGCAAGTGGGCTACTGGAAGTCTTATGTTTGCTACAGGATCATCTGAGTTGTCATTCTGGGTTCCTGATTTGTCTAAGTTGGGATCCTATGTTGTTGTTGTTGTTGTTATTATTATTATTATTATTATTATTATTATTATTATTATTATTATACGGTTTTTATCTACAGTTAAAGATGATAGGTACAAATTAAAGACTTTTACCTACACTTAGAAGATGTAGGTAGAAGTTAATGAATTTTACCTACTCACTATAAATAGTAGGTAAACCCTATAGTGACAGACAATTAGCTGTCATTATACGCCCCCTCAAAGTTGACGGAAGAAATGTCCGTAGGATAAAGTCTATTATACTTTTACCTACGAAATTTGTATTTATAGTGACAATTTTTGTCTGTAGGTATATGTCATTTTTCTTGTAGAGAATGCAAAATCTTTTGAAAAAAAAATTGGTGTACCAACAATATAAATAACTTTGAGTTCAACGAAAAAGTCGAGAAATGAGTCTCATGAAACAAAAAGCATAGGACTTTAAGTTCTATGAAACATAACACAAAGGATGTTGAGTCCTATGAAAACATATAGATAGAGGACGTTGAGTCCTATAAAAACATAAAGACAGAGGACGTTGAGTCCTAGGAAACATAAAGATAGAGGACTTGAGTTCTATGAAAAGATAAACACAAAAGGTGTTGAGTCCTATGAAAACATAAAGACAAAGGGCATTGAGTCCTATGAAAACATATAGATAGAAGATGTTGAGTCCTATGATAACATAAAGATAGGGGATGTTGAGTCCTATGAAAACATCAAGACAGAGGATGTTGAGTCTTATGAAACTTAAAGACGAGGATGTTGAGTCTTATGAAAACATAAAGACAGAGGATGTTGAGTCCTATGAAACTTAAAGACGAGGACGTTGAGTCCTATGCAAACATAAAGAGAGAGGATGTTGAGTCCCTCTAAATAGCAGTACTAGCAGCAATAGCGGTAACAGTATTGACCTCCATAATCTTTCTCATGCTTATCATTGCTTCCATCACGTTGTCATCTGCTCCTTCATGGCCTCCATATCAGCCTTCATTTGCTCCAATACTTTTTCTATGTCACTCATTATCTTGCCTTGGCACGTGTCTGGTAAGGGTTTTGTAGAGCGCAGTCTTTCTTTCTTAGCACAATGATTACTTTACTTTTTTCTAATTTCAAGGAAATATTGTAATGAGCAATGCATACTAATGTGGAAATACAAATAAGCATGAATGCATGTGAATGATAAGTTGCTAAAGTATTGCGAATTTTACACAAAAAAATTAATAGAACATAGGGTTGAATCAACTCTAATTTTCATTAAGACAACATTGTTCATTACATCCCGTCAGATTCAAAGTGCAACTAGAAATAAAACGGGCACATCAGCGATTCCTAATTTTGTAAGTCATTAGCTCAATCATGTGTTGGCAGTAGTCAAAGAAGCTATGTAAACCCGATCCATCTTTTGCCCCAACTTTTGCAAGCTGGCTACTTCCATACATGACCTTGACTTGATAAAACTCTTTCTTAAAAGACTGTGCTTGGTTTGATCCCATGATCCAAGGAATATAAATTTTGATCATCAATACTTCGGCAACTTATCATAGAGATGAATGATCAAGGCATATACTTATGCTATGCATGCCAAATGTATTTATGAGATCGACACGAGATGCCCAAAAGACCACCCTTTCTTGTTAACAATGCATTAGGTACCATGTTCATGTGATTTTCAATCATTTTCAGGAAAAATGAGTGTATTACCCCATCATGGTTTGTTTATAGCTATCATCATGGTACCCAACACATGTAACTAAGAACGTGGTGTAAACTTTCACCCTTCATTGTGACTTTTTTTTGCAATGCAGAGGAAAATGCAAGGCATGAACAACTATATGATAGGATCATGCATGAGTGAACATAACATGTGAATGATGAAAACAAAATGTATGTAATTGTCTGAACAAAAAACATGTTAAATGCATATGTATAGAAATGCAATGAATTATGCAAATGCGGTGTATGAATACGATAAATGATGAATGCAGAAATGATATGTCCATCATGATGCCATGAAGAGATGCATGATGCGATCATGGAACAAGACAGGGTGAGTCTACTCTGTGCCCTTAATTTAGGAACCTAACAGAAAGGGTCTAAAAGTTCACTATCCATTAACAACTTCCAAGGGTAGTTTCATGTAATCTCACTGGCCTCTAGAGATATCATCCTCTTAGGTAACAACACTGTTGCAATAGGGACTACCAGCAGCAATGCCTCACCAAAAGAGGAAAATTTTAGATGAGACTTCACTATCATCAAGCGAGTCGGATACCCAGCATGACCACAGATCGACCTCCATTCCCTATGGCTCACACAGACCCGGGTATAGGGCCCAATATCTCAAAGTGTGTAGGTGTTGTGTGTGAACGAAGCAACCTAAGAATTACCCAACACCACCTGCAAAACAACCGAAAAATTCCCAGGCAGATACAACAAGTACATCACATGTCGTCTACCCTAGGATTCAATGACACAATTTATTTCTAACTACGAAGGTAATAGATACAAGGATATACACCAACAAGTAACAACATAGCAAAGGCTATATACAAGCATGAGCGAAACAAAGAACAGAGGAAAGAGATTGAAGCAAAACCGCAAAAAGAAAGGTAGTAGAATAAAACTTCAGTGAACGGGAGCACAACATAAGGATAAAAGAGAAAGGGAAAATAAATAAAGAAAAGGTAACGATAAAATTGCACACTTGATCAAATGGGTTAACTCTCTAGCAATTCCCCAGTGGAGTCGCCCTCTATTGCAATGTTGACTACGACGGGACGATGAAATAAAATTAGATAAATAAATTGTATTCCAAAGAATGGAAAACTTACTTCGGGACTCGCCACCAACTTTATATAAGGAAAATGTGGGGAAAACCAAAAAAGGATAAGGAATGGTCTACTATTTGAGAAAAAGGATTCGGGAGTCGTTTACGCATGGGAAAGGTGTTAGCACCCCAAGCGTCCGTCATGAAGACGACAACCTTTAATCGAGTGTACTAAAAATAAAGTGACTTTTAATTATTTATATTCCCTTGAAAACATGAATTATATTTTTTTATATTATTATTATTTTAAAAAAGGAAATCAAATTTTTATATTATATTTTTAAAAAAGGATTTGACATAGTGCTACGAAATCAGATAAATAGAATAGAAATAGAAAGGGATAGAATAGAAGTGGGGAGTACACTTAGTAACTAAGGATACAAGATTAAAACGTGGGCAAAATAAGATGAATAATGAGATATTTACAATATAATATTAATTAAACTAACTAACAAGCTATGATAAATGTCATACCCTAATTTCGTCCGGGGACTATTGCTTGATGGCATGCAACCTTTGATTGACCGCTTCGAAGTACTTAGCACCCATTGTTGCACAATATGTGAAGTCCCGAGACGCGCCAAAAATCAAAAGAAAGCATGGTTACGCGATCCATGAAATTTCGTAATGTGGTAGAAACCAAAAGAAAGTATTGTTACGCAATTCGTGAGTTTCCGTAACTTCTTTGAAAGCTAAAAAGGAGTAAATACATGATCCGTAAGGTTCCGTAGCCTTACGGAAAGAAAATAAGTATCGTTATGAAATTCATAAAGTTTCGTAACATTACGGAAAAAGAATCACCAAAAAAAGCAAAGGGGGTGTATTTAGTAAAAAAAGGGTGCAAATAGCAATCAGGCCCACTTGGGCCTTCCAGATTCTTCTTCCAGAAGGCGGTTGCTTCTGGAGGAAGCAACCTGGCTTGCTTGGGCAAGCTAGGTGGCAAGCTCCTCCTCTATTTTGCTATAAATAGGGGGAGGAATGAAGAAGGAAAGGGTTCAGCCTTCTTGGCACTTCGTATTCTCTTGAAATTGCAGAGGAAAATTGTTTCCGTGAAGAAAATCCAAGTCGAGGCGCTTCCGTAACGTTTCCGTGGGTAATTACGCGAAGATTTTCAACCGTTCTTCGACATTCATCGTTCGTTCTTCGTTTTCTTCGGTCTTCAACTGGTAAGTACCCCAAACCGATCTTTTCAATTCATTCTATGTACCCGTGGTGGTCCCCATTTGTTTCATGTACTTTTATTCTCATTTTCATTTACTTTTCGTATCCCATTTTGACGTGCTTCAGTCATTTATTTAAGTCATTTCTCGCTTAATCAAAAAATAAAATAAATTTCCACCGATCATTTGATTTGTAATATATGTTAATTTCTGTTAAAATGAATTCCAACTGTTCGGTCGTGCCGTAAGCACGTTGGAAATAAAAAAAGAGGTAAAATAATAATATAATAATCAAAAAATACCTTTTAGTAAAATAAAGCTAAAAATCAATCGGACGCTTTCTCTTTGGGATTTCTCATTCTTAATTGAATTTATTAATAGCTAAAGTGAAACTAAGGCTAAAATCAACCCGCCAAGTCAAGCTCGTCCACAAAAAATCACTAAAAAAGGATTTGAAAGTTTATTATCTCAGTCTTTCTTACCAAGTAAATGGATCATTTTTAAGGTCCAACGCCTTTAAATGATCACCTTTCAAGTAAAAAGAAATCGTGTGATTCACCCTTAAAAAAGAAATACGTAGGTCTGATTTCCTCTTCGATGGAGGGTACGTAGGAGCAAAAGCCCCACTTTTGTCGACCTCAAAAAACAAAAATAAAATAAAAGCTAAGGTAACACAATTTCCACAATTCTAAAAATAAGGTTGTTGTCCTTTGAGACAAACGTGAGAGGTGCTAATACCTTCCTCAAACGTAAATACAACTCCCGAACTTAGAATTTTCGTTTTGACCGGTTTTCTTCGGTTTTTTCGACGTTTTCCACAAACAAACGTTGGTGGCGACTCCACGCATCTTTCCTCCTTTGGAAAGCGCACCCGTGAGCCTCGCCTCGCTCGCCCGCAAAAGGGCATGTTGCGACAATAAAAAAAATAAAATCACATTAAAGAATAGACGATAGAGACAATAAAGAAATAAAATAAAATAAAGAGCTATTCACTAATATGTACAATTTTTTTCAAAGTCAAAGGGTTGACTTGGATTTAGTCAACACTGATGGAGTGCTGGCATGGCAGGCCTAGTCACCATCCTAAGTGGCAGGGGTGAACATATAAAGAAGGGGGTATAACCATCAGTTTTATTTTTGTTTTGGACTTCACCAAAAAATGGGCTGGGCCTAAAATGAAAAGGCACTTGTGTTAAGAAAAGGGTGTAAATAGTTATGTTCATTTTATTTGACTGCAAAAATGGGCTAGGCCCAAAACTAAAAAAGTGCATGTATGAAAAAACATGGTGTGAATAACATTTCCATCTTATTACAAACTTCACAAAAATGGGCTAGACCCAAAACGAAAAAAGGGTGCATGTATTAAAAAGACGGTGTAAACAACAATTGTTGTTGTGGTTTTTTTGTTTTTGTTTTTGTTTTTTTAGGGTTGGGTTGGAACCAGGTTAGGGCGAGCTGACCCAACCTACATTTAGGCATCAGAGTTGAAACAACCCTAGGTGACCTAACTCCCAAAATGACGTCACAATAGGAGAAGCCACCATGAAGGGTGGCGTACCTCCTCAGTGCCACTGGTGCATGGCATCACAACACGAGGCTACCACTGGGATGGTGGCAACGATAGTGGAGTAGAAGTGGCCCATGATGGTGGCACGCTAGCTTCATCGAAAAACGAAAGAAGGAAGAAAAAAAAAGAAAAGAAGAAAAGGATGACAGAATGTGAAAACACTAAGAAAAGAATGATATCATCATGTACAGATCTCGCCGGTGACCATGAAGCTCACCGGTGAGATGAACAATGAGGCTTTGAAGGAGAAGAAGAAGAAACATGGAAAAGAGGAAGAAGAAGAGATAAAGAGGGAGAAGAAATGTGATAGAGTGAGGGAACACGGGCTACCTGGTGATCCTTCTTTCTTCTCCAACGTCGTGGCCAAATGGCGCGATGTAATTGGTTGATTTTCCTTCCTCGGGATCCACGTTGCTCTATCCTTCCTCAGACCTTCCTTTTTCTCTTTTTATGTATTCTTGACCTTATGGTCTTTATTTGAGAGCCCAATAGACCACACAATATTTTTTCTTCTTTTTTTTTCTTTTTGTTTTCTTTTTTCTCTCTTTATTTTCTTTTGTTTTTTCCTTTTTTCTCTTTTACATTTTCTTTCTTGTTTCTTTTTTTGTTCTTCCTTTTTACATTTTCTTTCTTCTTGTGTTCTGTTTTTTTTCTTTACTGTTCTTCTTCTTTTTTTGCACGTTTTCTTTCTCTTTTTTTTCTTTCTTTTCTTTTTTTTTCTTTTCTTTTTTCCTTTTGTTTTCTCTATTTTTTTATTTTTTTTCTTTTTTTTTGGACTCAAACAAAATTAGTGTCTGACAGGAGTCAGGCCCAATGATGAAAATGATGGTATGGGGTATAATAGTGATGAAAATGTGGGTGAAGACATCGAGGGCCAAGAGCAACCTAGTTATCCTAACTTTTCTAGTTATTTCATTATCAATGAAGTATATTTCATGAGATTTTTTATTTTGTTTGTTATTGAACAATGTTTTTATTGTTTTAGGTTTTTCAAAAGCGCGATGATTTGTTGAATTAGGCTTGACGTGTGGGAAAGGAACACGAGTTTGTGGTTGTCATTCATAAGTCAGAAGTAAGTAAAAAAACACATGTTACTAGGTTGTGAAAAAGGGGAAAGAAGTACAAACATTACATAGACAAGTTAGTGCACAAGTCTACTAGAACTAGAAAATGTTGGTGTCCTTTTAAATTAAAAGATAGGTTTGTTAGAACCATAGGGTGGAGACTTACTTTGGAATGTGGTTTCCATAACCATTAAGTCATGGAAACATTGCTTGTTCATTCATATGTTGGCCATTTAAGCAACGAAGAAATGGTTAACCAATTGACCAAAAACATGGTAAAGCTTGGTCAAATTTTGTTGACAATCAAAGATCAAGATCAGAAGAATCTTGACACCATTAAAACCATATACAATGCACGTAAGAGATATCGTCTCTAAGAAAGGGGTCCAAAGACAGAAATACAACATCTGATGAAGTTAATAGAACACGACAAATATGTTTATTGGTTTAGATGAGTGGACATTGAAGATGTCATTAGAGATATAATGTGGGCACATCCAGATTCCATCAAACTCCTAAATTCATTTTCAACAATATTGATTTATGATACAAATTACAAGACAAACAAGTACTATCTTTCGCTGTTAATTGTTGGTATCACTTCAACAATCATGACTTTCATTGTTTGTCTTTGCTTATTTAAGTTTTGAGAAAATGGATAATTTTGAATGGACTTTAAGCAAGTTGAAAGGATTTTTTGTGAAAGACGATGTGTTGCCTTAGATTATTGTTAGTGATAGGGATCTTGTTTTCATGAATGCCTTCAAGACTGTGTTTACTTCTCCAACCAACTTGTTATGTTTGTTCCACATTACAAAGATTGTCAACCAAAAATGCAAAATCCTTATGGATAAGGGTGAAGAGTGGAAAAATATCATGGATGCTCGGGAACTATTGTTGTAGTCTCCGGATGAAGTATCATACGATGCACACTTTAAAAGCTTTACAACCCGTGCACATATTATAAAACATTTGTTGACTGTGTCCAACATACATGGTTGATGCCTTTCAAGGAGATGTTTGTACAAGCATGGGTTCATCGGGTCATGCATCTTGGAAACACAACAACAAATAGGTACATAAATTATTTGACATTTGTTTTTCTAGCTTATGTTTTATTTTGTTAAATTAAGAGAATTTTTAACATTTCATTTTGTTCCAACCTCGGAGGCACACATGTGAGATTAAAAAGGTTGCTTCATGATAGCATGAGAGATTTATGTAGTTGTTGGGATGCAATGAATAACTAGCTTGTCTTGCAGCATACAGTGGTTAAGGCTTCATTTTAGAAAAGCATAAATATGGTCGAACATAGGTTCAATACCCTGGTGAATAAAAAGTTGTGTGGTTTTGTATTAAGAAGTTGCACGGTTTTAGAAAAGCATAAATATGGTCGAACAACGGGCTGACACTGTAGGTACTGGAAGTTTTGCTTGTGGCTACACACTCAGAGTTACTCACAGTCTACCATGTGCTCGTTGAAGAAGCAAGCTTCATGATGATGAATCAAGTTGATTCAAGTAGTTTTGATGATGACAAAGATGATGACAAAAAGCCCAAGAAATGATTTCAAGATTGAGTCAACAAGTTCAAGATCAAGATTAATTTCAAGTTTCATGAGAAGAAATCAAGAAGATTTCAAGATTCAAGAGAAGATGAATTCAAGATTCAAGAAAAGAAATCAAGAAGACTTCACAAGGGAAGTATTGAAAAGATTTTTCAAAAAACAAGCATAGCACGGTTTTGTTTTTCAAAAGAGTTTTTCTCAAAGTTTTCTAAGTTACCAGAGTTTTTACTCTCTGGTAATCGATTACCAGTTTCCTGTAATCGATTACCAGTGGCAAAGTTTGTGAATGTATGTATACATGATTTTGATGATGTCAAAAGAAGAATCAAACAAGACTCATTTTGCTTCAAGATTAATACAAGATTGTTTCAACAAACAAAGCCTTGATTCAAGATTTCTTCAAGATCAAGCCTTGCCTCACAATGAAAGGTTTCAAGTCATTCAAGGCACATGTAATCGATTACCAATGGTTTGAAAGTGTCTAATCGATTACACATCATATGTAATCGATTACCAGAGACTGTGAACATTGGGAATTCAAATTTTAAATGAAGGGTCACAACTGTTCAAGAAAAACAACTGTGTAATCGATTACACTAATTCTGTAATCGATTACCAGAGAGGATTTTCTTGTTAGATCATTATGTTCAGTACTTTATTTATCTTGTCGTATTTGGATTTCAGGTTTTGTGTTTTGATACTTTGTGGTTTTGGTTTTGAATTGTTTGAATTATGGCTTTATTGTGTCTTATTTGTGAGATTGATTGGTTATCCTTTATACTTTGATATTGATGCCCATGTACTTAGTTCTTTTTGATGTTGCCAAAGGGGGAGAGAACTTGGGTTAGAAATCCATTACAATCAATTAAAAATCAATCCTTAAAGTTAGGCATACATGCCAAAAGATAGGGGGAGTAAGGGTTGTGTGAACGTGCCATCATCTTGTATATAGCTTGTCTTGATTTCAGGGATTGTCATCATCAAAAAGGGGAGATTGTAGAAGATCTTTGGTGTTTTGATGATGATCAAAAAGCTTAGAAATCAAGTGATAAAGTGATCATCAATTCCAAAACATAGGGGGAGTAAACACAAATTTTATATATATACATTGTTTGCTTGAATCTTGATTTCAGGACTTATATTGTCATCATCAAAAAGGGGGAGATTGTAGAAGCAAATGACTTTGATGTTTTGATGATGATCATGATGATTTGATGCAAATGATGCGAATGATTCAAGAATACAAGCCACAACATCAAGATGATCACTAGTATTTTAGGAAGGGAATTCCTAATTGATTTAGCAAAAGGTTTGGCCAAGTAATTTGAGTTAAAAAGTGTTTTTCAAGAGATTTACTCTCTGGTAATCGATTACCAGAGGATGTAATCGATTACCAGTGGCCAAAAATGGTTTACAACAGCTACTAAATATTTGAATTCAAATTTTAGACTATGTAATCGATTACACCATATTGGTAATCGATTACTAGCAGTTAATAAACGTTTTAATTCAAATATTAAAACCTGTAATCGATTACCAGAGGAGATTTTCAAGGAATATCGCCAACAGTCACATCTTATCAATTGGATTTTGAATGGCCATCAAAGGCCTATATATATGTGTGACTTGGGACGAAATTGAAGAGAGAGTTTTGCTTGGAAAAAATGTCTTATCCTCTCAAAAGACAATGATAGAGATTCCAAAAGAACTTCATTGTCAAATGCTCTCTCAAAAGAAATCCTTGGCCAAACAGTTGCAAAATCTATAAGGATTCCTACATGATCTTTATTGTAATATTCTTCTCTTAAAGAGAGAATTCTTCTTTCATTCTTCTTATTCAATGAAATTGGTTAAGAGACTGTGAGTCTCTTGTTGTAAAGGATTTCTGAACATAAGGGATGGGTTGTCCCTGTGTGGTTCAGACTTTGTAATGGATTTTACAAAGATAGTGGAAATCTCAAGTGGGTTGCTTGAGTACTGGATGTAGGCACGGGAAGTGGCCAAACCAGTATAAAATTGTGTTTGCATTCTCTCTTCCCTTATCTCATTTATGTTATTGCAATCAATTTTGCCTTGCATGTTTATAGAACATTATTAAATTGATTGTTGTTGCTTCTTCTGCATTCTAAGCCTATCCCTCTTAAGATTATTGAGGCCACAAGGTCCAACAAAGTTTGATTTCAAAAGCTTTTAACTGAATTTGCAATGTTCCAATTATTTTTTAAATGGTGTAATCGATTACAATATATTGGTAATCGATTACCAGTGTATCTGAACGTTGAAATTCAAATTCAATTGTGAAGAGTCACATCTTTTCATAAAATGCTTTGTGTAATCGATTACATGGTTTTGCTAATCGATTACCAGCGACAAGTTTTGAATAAAAATCAAAAGATGTAACTCTTCCAATGGTTTTCAAGATTTTTCTCAAGGTTATAACTCTTCCAATGTTTTTCTTGACCAGACATGAAGAGTCTATAAAAGCAAGACCTTGATTTGCATTTCAATAACTTTTATAACCTTTTCACACAACTTTTGAACATCTTTTTGAACTTGTTCTCCTTCTTCTTCCTTTGCCAAAAGTTTTCTGAGTTTTTTGGTTTCCAAACCTTGTTCTTTCACAGAAAAAAAAAGTGTGCTATATCTTTTCATTCTCTTCTCCCTTGGCCAAAAAGAATTTGACAAGGACTAACCGCCTGAATTCTTTTTGTGTCTCTCTTCTCCCTTTTCCAAAAGAACAAAGGACTAACTGCCTGAATTCTTTTGTGTCTCCCTTCTCCCTTTTTGAAGAATTCAAAATGACACAATCTGAGAATTCTTTTGATTCTTCCCTTTCCCTTAAACAAAAGATTTCAAAGGACTAACTGCCTGAGATATCTTTTGTTTCCCCTTCATAAAGTTTCAAAGGACTAACCGCCTGAGAACTTTTCTTAACACATTGGAGGGTACATCCTTTGTGGTACAAGTAGATGGTACATCTACATGGGTTATTGTAACTGAGAACAAGTGATGGTACATCTCTTGTGGATCAGTTCAAGTGGAGGGTACATCCACTTGGTTGTTCAAAGAGAACAAGGGAGGGTACATCCCTTGTGGATCTTTGCTTGTAAAGGATTTTAAAAGGTTGAAAAGAAATCTCAAGGACCGCAAGTCGCTTGGGGACTGGATGTAGGCACGGGTTGTTGCCGAACCAGTATAAAACTCTTGTGTTTGTCTTCTTCTTCCCTACACTCTTTAATTTCCGCTGTGCACTTTAATTATCGCTTTTACTTTTGGTTAAGTTTCTATTTCTATTTTTTACTTTCTTAACATTATAGTAAAAGCCTAATTGAATTTAGTAACATTAAGAAGGATATATTTTTAATAAGTAAAGGTTCATTAATAATTAATTCAACCCCCCCCTAATTATTCTGAGGCCACTTGATCCAACACTCGTGAGCTTACTAAATTTATCAGTATATAGGATACATTCCATTAAAGAGAATTCATGTATATTGGAAGATGTTATATTTTTGTAGTTCAGACGACATAGGTGACTCTTGGGGGACTTAACTTTGACACACGAGGTTGATGCACTGTTTAAGAGATTTTCACAACTAGACATGTCAGGTAAAATCACCTTAAAGACTAAAGTCTACGAACTTGCATTTTCGAATACCACTTTGATATTTCCCCTTGCAAGAAAGATAAAAACAAAGGTTGCACAAAATTTTGAGAAACCTACCAAGCATGAACCGTCAATGTGGGAGCGTGTTGATGAAATGAACACAGTGGTTGGTAGTTGTCGCAACCTACTCTTCGGCGGGAGGGCGAGGTGAAAGGTGAAAGGTAAAAGTGCATCTTCTCATGAAGAAAACGTGTGGAGTCGCCACCAACATTATTTAAGGGAAAACGTCAGAAAAAAAAGAGGTTTACAAATTTTGAAAATAAGGATTCAAGAGTTGTTTATGCATGAGGAAGGTATTAACACCCCATGCGCCCGTCACAAGAGACGACAACCTTTAATTGAGTGTGCGTAACGTGACTTCAACATTATTTACTTTTCCCTTTTTATGTTTTTATTTTATTTTTTGGGGTCGACAAGGGGGCTACCCTTGCTTCTACGTATCCTCAGGTGCGATGAGAAATTCAGACCTACGTAGTTCTTTAAGGCTGAATGTTTGTGTATTAAATTGATTTTATGTTTTTTGAAAGATTTATTTAAATTGAGAACAAAGAGTCATTTAAGGTGTTGTACCTTGAAACGATGTTTTAAATTTGAAAAGCAGAGAGAATAATTTAAGGCGTTGGACCTTGAAACGATCTTTTGATTTTGAAAAGAGGAGAGAGTCGTTAAGGTGTTGGACCTTGCAACGATCTCAAGTGATATAAGATAAAAAGAAATTAGTTATAAGTTGGTTTTATCTTGGTTTTGTTTTTTAACTTTCGATCTCTTTAAAGACAACTTTACAACACTAGTGATCGGTTAAGATTGAAATTTACAAAGAAAATGAGATCACCGATGATAGATGGAGAAGATGAATGTGCACAAAACACAAGGGGGACCCCTAAGGGTGCATATATCACATTCAAATATAAAAAAAAACAAGACTAACCAATGGTCACACGAAGAACACCGAACAAGGAATAATGTAGGGTTTGATCACGGTCACAATTGGGTAGAGCCTCAACTTCATTTCCTCTTCTTCCTTCTCATTCTCTCTCAATTCTCTCAATATCCTTCAATGTTGAGCCTTGGAACCCTTCCTCAACTTCCCTTCACACCTATTTATAGCAAAAAAAGGCATTTGGGACCACGGCAGCTCGCCCAAGCGAGCTGGTTCCTTTAGGTTGAAGTCTTCTGAGGGCCCAGGCGAGCCAGAGGCTAGCCTGGGCGAGCCAGGGTCCAGAAAACTTAGTAAAAAACCCTTTTGCCCCTCCTTTTTGGTATCTTTCTCATTCCAGATCAAAATGTTGAATGCTCTCTCGTTCTGTGCGGTAACTGGTGTCAAACAACGTAAGTCAGCTAGCAAGGATCAAAAGATCAACGAACAATAGTCCTTGGACAAAATTAGGGTATGACAGTAGTTCGAGAACTCCAATAGTGGCTCACAAGGGTGAACAGGGAAACAAAAAGGAAAAAAAGGATCATTGTATAATGGATCATTATGCGAATGAATTTCCCGATGAATTGCAAGAATACATTTTGGACATTATTGATGTCCAAGCAGATGGAAATTTGTGGTTACAGGACAATTGCTGTGATCAGGAGTCTTGGTCTCTCATTTGCGAAGATTTGATTCAAGAACTTCAAACATGGAACTCTGTCTATGTTCAATTATTTGGCTCAGAAGAGAGACTATTGGAACTAATAACCTCTTTGTATGTTGAACATGGCTCAATACCTTATGAGAAGCAGATGACCATTCTCGATGTGGGTTATGCCATTGCTAGTCGGTACAATGTTGTATTGGTCCACTTATCTAGGCTGTACAATTGAACCTTCTTTCCACTTAGGAGTCCAATGCGAGCAAAACCCCGTGTCATTTTCACTGGACTTGTAAATGGAAATCACTTTGTGTAGGTATATAATATCCACTAAGGATATTATTTGCCTCTATAAGCTAATATTGATTTATTCGCTAACTCTGTTTTTGTATGCACGTAATGAAGCTTTAAGGATCATTGTCCCTTGCCTCCTATAGTACCACAATGGAGAAGCTACTGCACAGCCAAAAACCTCTCATAGAAAAGGCATTACAATCAATGCATACAAGCTAGCTTTCAACTCAATACAATTTCAATCAGTTAGAGAATCTCAATATAGTGTAGACCTTTCTAAGGATTGAAATATATAGTAGAACTTTCATTAAATATGTAGTAGACATTTTGTTCATGGCAAACATTGAATGTGTATCCCATTATTTCTTAATACATAGTTGAGATTTCTATAAAATTTTATTTAATACATGCCAGTGTTGAAGGCAACTATAAATTCTATATAAAATGGTACAACAGAAGTGCGATTCTATTTTATTATATTCAACGAAATCACACTTTCATTGTATAGTTTGTTTTTAACCCCCCCCTTGCACAATGGAATCACAATTCTGTTGTGCCTTTATTCTCTAGGCAAAATTACACCACATAATTGTGTTTCCGCTACACAAGGTAGGGGTAGGGGGGGGGGGGGGTGAAAAAGCCATGCACAATGGAATCACGATTCCGCTGTGCACTATTTTTGCACCCCCCTTGTACAACGAAAACATGATTCCGTAGTGCATTTGGGAGATGGGTAATTTTGGAATTTTGAGGGATGGTAGGGGCCAATAGCAACTCCCATTGATTATTGATCAATGCCCAATAAGGCCTAGGTGTAGTACCCATAATTGATCAAGGTCCAATTAGGCTTAGCAACTCCCCATTGATTATTGATCAATGCCCAAAATTTTAAAATATTTAATTTGGTCCTCAAATTCTTAAAAATCAATCAATTTGGTCCCTTACTTTTTAAAAGGTTCAATTTGGTCCTCAAATTCTTAAAAATGAATCAATTTAATCACAAATTTTTTAGAACTTGAGGATTGTACCATTTAAAATAATTTGGGAACCAAATTGATTTATTTTTAAAAACTTAAAGACTAAATTCAACCTCTTAAAATTTTGGAGACCGAATTAAAAGTTTTAAAAATTTAAAGATCAAATTAAATCATTTAAAATAATTTGGAACCAAATTGATAATAGGCCCGCTTATTATGTAATGACACTTGATTAACTTAATTTTTTTCCAGTAGTTGATTAAGAGTGCACATTCCTATTTTGTTGATAGCTCACAACCATTTTCTTTATTGCATTAGATATTATAATTTGGACTAGTATAAATATCCCTAGTTGCAACTCCATAGTTTGACAAAATGATCTAATTATAATTGGGTTCCATGAGTGGCTATGTATGCTATTTTCTTTTAATATTTTTGTCATATCACTTGATGGCATGCCACCTTTGAATATGAACAGAAGGATCTAATTTCCAGAATCTATTGAGATCAAGAACTATGAAGCAAAAACTCAAATATTGTACTGTCTGGGGTCCACAAAATTGACAGGCTAGTGATGTGGCGCTCAAATATGCATGTCAGCCTTCCATATCAGCCCTGACACAGGAGCATGAACACACCACCCGTAGCAGTCGGGCTACTGAGCCAACAGGTTATAACTAAATACCTCAATATTTGAATATTGATGATAATGTTACAATTCCTTTATCAAGATACAAGTACTTAATTATCTCTAAGAGACAAATTATCTATAAGTTACGACTTACCTACTAGCTATTATCAAGTTAAGAATTATTTACAAGAGTTGTTACAACACTATAACAGCTACTACAATGAAGGACCCGAAGCTCTTATCCCGCGCTATAAATACCAGGTTCTATCTCACCTTTTTCATTCCGTTCTCAACCCACTCATGTACTTACTTGAGCATTGGAGTCCTCTGTTTTGCAGGTCCCTCCTTGTGTTCTCCTAACAGAGGGTACCTACAGTCCGACATGTGAAATCGTGGAGCCCATCCAACCTACATCCACCCTTGTTGGTCGAAACCTTTGTCGGATATTTCAGCTCTCAGTATGAAACTAACCTAGCACACCACATGACTTCCGTGGCCCTAGCCAGTTTGCGGCAGGCAGATGACGAATCACTCCATAAGTTCATGGACAGGTTTGGATGAATTGTTGACAAAACAAGAATCTTAACCCTAAAGTAGTAACTACACTCCATGTTACTCACCTTATAGCCTGGTAAATCCGTAGGTAGTCTATGCAAAAAACCTCAAAATAGCATGGACGAGTTACGTGAACGAGCCAAAGTCTAATTCAATTGGAAGAGATGTCAAGGTTCGGAAGTGAGGTCCGACATGCCAGACAAAAGCATGATAAAAGGTAGTAAGATCGGCTTGCACAGATCAGACAAAAGGCACAAACAGGACAAGCGCCAGCCTTTCCCAAAAGGACCTAGGTATGAGTGTTACACACCCCTAATCGCAAATTGAGTTGTTATTCTTGAAGTGTCCTTCAACGCGGAGATACCATAAAGCTACCTATGGCACTTCCTTCCAGACTTGGGATAGACAGAACCAAACTCTACAAATACCATCATAATTATGGTCATAATACGAAAGACTGTTGGGCTCTGAAAGATAAAATTGAAGAACTCATACAGGCATGATACCTAACCCAATTCGTGAAGAGACCTGACAACAACCCAATAGGAGCAAGACCCAGAGGCCACCAAGATGACCATCACAGAGGACATGATGTCGATAGAAGGAGGGATAGAGTAGAAGATTGAGGGAGACAAAGGCATCACCAATAGAGACGCGAGTGTCAACCCCAACAAGAATAGAATAAAAAACCTACTCAACTGATTAAGGGATTCATCAACACCATTGTACTGTCTAGCCAATCCCAGAAATGTCGTATACATGCAATTAGAGATATTGACATCAATTGTGTAGATATTCAACCACCAAGGAGCTCCCTCTCATAACATTAATTGACAAAGATTTCAAAGGCATCAATCCCATTAACCAGGACGACCCTATGTCAGTCTCTATTGTTATCGCCAATTTCATGGTGTCTAAGGTCCTTATTGACCAAGGAAGCTCCACATAAATACTTTTGTGGAAGCAATGACTTCCAAGATTATTTTGATGATGCCAAAGAATCAAGAGTTAAGCAAGTTCCAAAGAATCAGGAGTCAACAAGCTTCAAGAATCAAGTTTCAAAGAATCAAGATTCAAGAACAATCATGTTTCAAGATTCAAGATTCAAGAACAATCAAGTTTCAAGAATCAAGATTCAAGAACAATCAAGATCAAGATTCAAGACTCAAGATTCAAGAATCAAGAGAAGACTCAATCAAGATAAGTACTAAAAAAGTTTTTCAAAACATTGAGTAGCACAAGAATTTTTCACAAAATCTTTTACCAAAGAGTTTTACTCTCTGGTAATCGATTACCAGAAGGTAGTAATCGATTACCAGTAGCCAACATTGTTTTTCAAACTAATTTACAAAGCTGTAATCGATTACCATGAGTATGTAATCGATTACCAATGTTTTAAAACTTTAGATTTCAAATTTCAAGTGTCACAACTAGCGATAAAACATTTTCAAATCATTTTAAACTTATGTAATCGATTACATAATACTTGTAATCGATTACCAGAGTTTCTAAACATTTTGATTTTCAAATTTAAACATGAAGAGTCACATCTGTTGATGTATAATCGATTACACCTTGATGGTAATCGATTACCAGTGACTGATTTCGAAAAATAAATTATCAAAAGTTGCAATTCTTAAAGTGACTTGTTTCTGAAGAGTTTTTCAAAAGTCACAACCTTTAAGTAGCTAGTTTTCAAAAGAGTCAACATTTAAAGTGACTAGTTTTTTAAAAGAGTCACAACTTTTCAAAAAAAAGTGACCAGCTTTAAAGAAATTGCCAAAAGTCACAAACTTTAACTTGAGTCATCAAATGATTATAAATATGTGACCATGACACGAATTTCAATGACTGATTTCTTTTATGATTAACATATTTCTTTCATAGAGTTTTTGTTCAATACTTTCTCTTCCAATAAAAGTTCATTGTTCAAAAACTTGTGCTACTCTTCTTCTTCATTCACTTCTTTCTCTTGCCAAAAGATTCAAAGGACTAACCACCTGAGAATTTTTTTGTTTGTTTCCTTCTCCCTCTTGACAAAAGATTTTAAAGGACTAACCGCCTGAGATATCTTATGTTTCTTACAAAAGATTTCAAAGGACTAATCGCCTGAGATATCTTTTTACCTTTCCCTTTATACAAAAGATTTCAAAGGACTAACCGCCTGAGATATCTTTTGTATCCCTCTCACAGAGAATTCAAGGGACTAACCGCCTAAGAATTCTTTGTTCTAACACATTGGAGGGTATATCCTTTGTGGTACAAGTAGAGGGTACATCTACTTGGGTTGTTATACTGAGAACAAGAGAGGGTACATCTCTTGTGGATCAGTTCAAGTGGGGGGTACATCCACTTGGTTGTTCAAAGAGAACAAGGGAGGGTACATCCCTTGTGGATCTTTGGCTTGTAAAGGATTTTACAAGGTTGAAAGAAATCTCAAGAACCCTTGGTTGCTTGGGGACTGGATGTAGGCACGGGTTGTTGCCGAACCAGTATAAATCTTGTGTTTGTCTTCTTCTTCCCTACACTCTTTAATTTCCACTGTGTATTTTTAATTGCCGCTTTTACTTTTGGTTAAGTTTTTGTTTCTGTTCTTTACTTTTTTAACTTAGTAGTAAAAGCCTAGTTGAATCTAGTAACATTAAGAAGGATAATTTTTTTAATTAGTCAAGACACATTAATAATTAATTCAACCCTCCTTTCTTAATTATTCCGAGGCCACTTGATCCAACAACTTTATCGGAAGACCTTTCAAAGGCTCAAAATCTCGTCCGATATGATTTAACCACACTATGGATCACTTCTTGGTTTCATAGGAAAGAGAGTAGAGACTAGAGGCTGTGTGGACCTAATGACCACCTTCGGCCAGGGCAAGCTCTCAAAAAGCTTCAATGTCAAGTATTTAATTGTTAATGTAGATACTTCTTACTTTGCTTTGATTGGCAGGAAAATGCTGAACAAACTCAAAGCCATTGCCTCCACACCATATCTCAAGATGAAATTCCCAACCTTGATGGGAGATATCGTAATTGTCAAGGTAGACCATAAGCAGGCCCGACAGTGCTACACTGAAAGCTTAAAGATGGCACCCTATCCTCCTATTCAATAGCCAAGAAAGACTTACCGCACCCCTCATGAATGCGGCAGTCAAGTCATGAGTGTGGATGAAGGACCCCTAGTCCGAACCCTAACCGTCTACGAAGCTAGTAGGGGAGATCAAAATGACATATTCAATGTAGATCTGCGTGATGACACTGTCGGCAAAGGCTCAAAGCCTATTGAAGAACTTGCCAAGCTACAACTCAGATGCAAACTTGAGCAATGTACACAGCTAAGTAGGGACCTTCCTAGCCACAAGTACAAACACATAGCCGAAGTCCTCTGTAAGAACATAAATTTGTTTGCATGGAAATTATGTGATATGCCAGGAATCCATCCTAGCATTATATGTCATAAATTGGGCATTTGTCCTCAGGCCAAACCAGTGTCATAGAAGAAGACGAAGTGGGAGAAGAGCAACACAAGGAAATCAGAGAGGAGGTGGACAAGCTACTCGAGGCCCAATTATCAGAGAAGTCAGGTACTCTACTTGGCTAGCCAATGTCGTCATGGTAAAAAATGCTAATGGCTAATGACGTATGTGCAATGACTACATTGACCTCAACAAAGCTTGCCCCAAGGACGCATATCCTTTGCCCAACATCGACAGGCTAGTCAACAGTGCATTCGGGTTCCAATTACTAAGTTTCCTGGATGCCTATTCAAGATACAATCAAATCAGTATGCATGCCCCAAATGAAGAAAAAATAACATTCGCAACTGAGGATGATAATTTTTGTTACAGGGTTATGCCTTTTGGCCTGAAAAATATAGGCGTCACATGCCAAAGACTAATGGACCGGATCTTCAAACAATAGATAGGCCAAAATTTCGAGGTCTACATGGATGATATGGTCGTTAAAATCTCATAGTGTGGCCCAACACATAACAGATCTTGAAGGGTTGTTCGGAGAAATCTGCAAGTAAGACATGTGCCTCAACCCGAAAAAGTACACTTTCAAGGTGAGCCGTGGAAATTTCTTGGGTTTCATGATTACCCATCGGGGAATAGAAACCAACCCTGACAAATGCACGACCATACTAGAGATGCATAAGCTAACCAATGTCAGAGAAGTCCAAAAGCTGAACGGCAGATTGACATTTATGTCTAGGTTCCTCTTAAAACTGGCAGAAAAGGAAAGACCATTCTACAAGTCACTCAGGAAGACTAGGCCATTCTTGTGGGGTGAAGCTTATAAGCAAGCTTTCTTAGCCTTCAAGAAAATGATTGCTTCACTACCAGTCCTAAGTCAACCTAAGTTAAGGGTACCTCTCTTTCTGCACCTCTCAGTATTTGATGAGGCTATTAGCTCAGCCCTTGTGCGGGAAGAAGGGAAACACCAGATTCCCATTTAGTTCATCAGTCGTGTCCTCCATGATGCCAAGAGAAGCTACCAGATGGTAAAGAAGGTGACATTAGTGCTCATAACCTCGGCCCGATGCCTCAGGCCATATTTTCAGAGCCACCAAGTCATTGTCAAGATAGATCATCCCATCAAACAGGTGTTGCGAAAGCCTGGACTTGCTGGAAGGATGGTAGCATGGTCCATAGAACTATCAGAATTTGACATCCAATATGAACCTCGAGGTCTCATGAAGACCTAGTTCATAGCAGACTTCATAGTAGACTTTGTTGGAAATGCCCAAGCCACCCCAGAGTGGTGGAATCTGTATGTGAATGGTGTGTCCAACGTTAAAGGAAGTAGGGCAGGCATCATCCTTGAAGGGTCTGACAATGTTACTTTGGAGCAAGCTCTTAAGTTCAATTTCAAAGCATCAAACAATCATGCGGAATATGAAGCACTTATAGCAGGCTTAAAGCTAGCAAAAAGTTGGAGCCAAGAAGCTAAGGTGCTACACTGACTCGCAGCTTGTCCAAGGTCAAGTTGCAAATAGATATCAAGCCAAGGATGCAATACTGCTCAGGTACTATCATGCTGCAAAATCTCTCATTGATGACTTTGATTGCTTTGAGATGTACCACATACCAAGGGAGGGCAACACCAGAGCAGACATGCTCTCCAAATTGGTCAACACTAAAAAGACCAGGCATCTTAAGACTATCATTTAGGAGACACTCCAAGCTCCAACTATAGACAACAAGAAGGTTATGGTAGGAGAAGAGGAAGAACTAGATTGGATGACCCCCTATAAGAGTTTCTTGATTTGGTGTTGCCACCAAAGGAAAATGAAGTCCGACACCAAAAAAGGAAGGCTAGCTACTATGTCATACTTTATGGTGAACTATTCAAAAGAAGGTTGACAAAACCCTTGCTCAACTACTTGAACAACCAATAAGTAGACTACATCATGCGATAGTTACATGAAGAATTTGTAGCCTCCACACCGAGGGATGTTCCCTAGCAACAAAGGTAGTGTGTGTCGGCTACTATTGGTCAACACTTAAGGCCAACACCTTCAACTTCAAAAAAGGTACAGATGATGCCACAAATTTGCAGACGTTCCACACACCCCCCTAGACAACCTCCATAGCTTGAGCACCCCATGACCTTTCGCCTTGTGGGGGATGAACATTTTGGGACAATTGCCAAAAGCCCCTGGAATTGTCAAGTTCTTATTGGTCGCCAATGATTATTTCACTATGTGGATTGAGGTAAGGCCATTACAAGAAATTTCATCTAGTGAGGTAGAAAAGTTCACCTGGAAACACATAATATGCAAATACAATCTCCTTTATGCCATCATCACCAACAATGGTACTCAATTCAAACCTCAAGCTTATGAAGAATTCTTAAGGAGGCTAAGTGTCAAGCACCTTGTGACTTTCTTCAAACACCCCCATACCAATGCTCAGGCGGAGGCAGCCACTAAAGTTATCCTTAAAGCCCTGCACACAAGACTTGACAAGTCTAAGGGTTTGTGGAAAGAAGAGCTCCCTAGCATACTCTAGACCTATCATTGTGCACCTTAGACAACGACCAATTAAACTCCTTATTGCCTCACACATGACACAGACGCCATGATCCTTATCAAAGTTGGGGAACCATCCACAAGAAGGTTGTTTTTCCAAGCATAGCGATATGAAGAAAATATAAGAATAGAACTAGAGATGAAGGATGAAGAACAAGAGATGACAAGAATTAAAAAAGAAGCCACCAAGCTCCAAGTGTCAAGAAGATATAATACGAAAGTCCAACCTCAAGCCTTTCCACCAAGTGACCTCGTGTGGCGAGTTTGAGGTGAAGCTAAGAAGGATCCACGAGCTAGAAAATTAGGACTGAACTGGGAAGACCTATTTAGGGTCATAGCAAGCCTAGACAACAGAGCATATCGACTACAAGAACTAGATGGGAAGGCAATCAAATGCTATCCATCTAAAATTCTATTTTAGTGGATTTACAACAAGACTAGGTATTGTACTCTTTCCTACTCAAGTCTTTGGTCCCAAAATAGAAAAATCAGGGTTTTGGCTTGAGAGGTTTTAACGAGGCACACTTGGGGAATGGAAGGAAATTGTACAAGAATGATTGAATAAAATGACTTTCCCTCTTTATCATCCTCTTTGTACATAACTTTCCAAAGGCTTGTCAAACCTAAGGTTTGCCCTTGGTGAGTCTCTCAAAAAATCTAGGACGGACGTGTGCCTTGCGGATTCTACAAAGGCTTGTCAAACCCAAGGTCCGCCCTTGGTGAACCTTGCCAAAACCCAGGATGGGTGTGTCCCTAGTCGATTCTCCAAAAGCTCGTCAAACCCAAGGTCCCTCCTTGGTGAGCCTTGCCAAAACCCAGGACGGGTACGTCCTTGGTTGATTCTCCAAAGGCTCGTCAAACCCAAGGTCTGCCCTTAGTGAGCCTCACCAAAATCCAGGATAGGTGCATCCCTGGTTGATTATCCAAAGGCTCGTCAAACCCAAGGTCTGCCTTTGGGGAGTCTCGCCAAAATCCAGGATGAACATGCCCCTTGTCGAATCTCCAAGAGGCTTGACAAACCAAAGGTCGCCCTTAGTGAGCCTCCTTATTGCTAAGTTTTATCTTTGCAAGAACCCAAGGTACACAAGGTCCTCCCTTGGTAAGCTTCTCTTTTACTAAGATTTATCTTTGCAGGAACTCAAGGAGCCCAAGGTCCGCCCTTAGTAAGCACTCCTACAAAAACCCAAGGCACGTCGTTGGTAAGCTTACTCCTTTGGAACTACGATGAGCATAGCCAGACTGGCTAGCAAGACCTTTAACTAGGTTGAAATCAAATCCGAGATGATTTCCTACCATCAAATTTTCTATTTCATACAAATCCATCAAGAATTCAAACCCGTCGAGGTCCCACTCTTTATTTTTCCAAGACCTCATAGGCAGCCTATCCCTACTACCACATGCAATAGAGCAATGTATAAACAAGGCACAACAACATGCAAGACAAGGAAAAATTCCAATAGAAAAGTAAAGCAGGTGCATTATAACAAGAAGAAATATTGTCAAGGTTACAAAACCATTATGGCCTAAAATCCAATAAATAAAAAATAAAGAAAGGACAACCTAAACACTGGCTCTATCATCTCGCTCCTCGCCGACGTCCTCCTCTGTGGCAGTTATTTCTTCCTTATCAAGCATTTTTGTGTCCTTCACATCCTTAAATGGGTCAAAAAGACTCAAGTCAAGACTCCTCCAGTTGGGCCTGGAGGTCAGCAATCACCTTAGTAGACTTAGCCACTATCACAGTAAGCTCTTCCTTCTCTACAGTAGTGTTCTCCACGTTGTCAGCCAAGTCATTTTTCACTCTTAGCAAGTCCTTATAGCACCTAAACATGTCGTCACCATCTAGTCCAGTATGCGATAGCTTAGCAAGAGCATTGCAAACCCTGGACGACAACTGGTGGTTAGGCCGAGTGCCTTAGTAAGGGCGACAGTAGCATTAACCACCTTGGGATGTTTCATTCTCTATACTGTTCAAGTAATGGCTATCCACTTTGCAATCTCAGACTCTAAAGAGGCTGCCTTGCTCAGAGCTTCCTACTGCCTTTGTCCATTCTCCTCTAGAATCACCAAACTCTTTTGAAGGAAAACGTTCATAGCATTGGTTGAGTTATGAACCCCAACTAACTGAATGAGATTTTGGTCAAAAGAAGACACAAAGTCAGTCAAAGTTTCTCTACTCTAGTCTGTATCCCATGCTCTACATCGAATCAGTATCATCAAAAGTATAAATGTGATCTAGGGAGACACTGGGGCGAGAAGACGAGGAATGCAATGCCGACGGTGAGACAACTAGAGTTGGAAATAGGGAAGCTGAAGAAGAAGGAAGCAGGGCCATTGAAGTACTCACAATGATGGAAGCTTGCTTATGGAGCTTCTATGGAGGCTGGATCTTTGAGCTTCAATGAGGTCCTTCAATGGTGATTTTACACCATGGAGATGCAGCAGAAGGCAAAGGAGAAGAGGAGAGGGGAGGCACCATCCACTAGGGAATAAGCCAAGGAAGAAGGAACTTCACCACCAAGAATTGCCTTGGATAAGAAACTTGAAGAGGATGCTTTAATGGAAGAAAAGAAAGAGAGAAGGGGGGAGCACGAAATTGAAGGAATAAAAGAGGGAGAGAAGTGGAACTTTGAAGTGTGTCTCATAAGACTTTCATTCATCAAAGTTACGACAAGTGTTACACATGTTTCTATTTATAGACTAGGTAGCTTCCTTGAGAAGCTTTCTTGAGAAAACTTCCTTGAGAAGCTTCTTTGAGAAGACTTCCTTGGGAAGCTAGAGCTTAGCTACATATACCCCTCTAATAACTAAGCTCACCTCCTTGAGAAGCTTCTTTGAGAAGATTCCTAAAGAAGCTAGAGCTTAGCTACACACCCCCCCTATAATAGCTAAGCTCACCCCCATGACAAAATACATGAAAATACAAAAAATTCCCTACTACAAAGACTACTCAAAATGCCTCGAAATACAAGGCTAAAACCTTATTCTACTAGAATGGCCAAAATACAAGGCCTAAACGAAGGAAAAACCTATTCTAATATTTACAAAGATAAGTGGGCTCATACTTAGCCCATGGGCTCGAAATCTACCCTAAGGCTCATGAGAACCCTAGGGCCTTCCCTTGGATCTCTGGCCCAATCTACTTGGAGTCTTCTATCCAATGCCCTTGCGGGTTAGGATTGCATCATTCCATCCACCTAGGAAAGAATTTGACCTAAAATCCTTAGGTTCTTCATACTCTGGTCTTCTTTCGTCAACACCTGTAAAAAGAATAAAAACATATGTATTAGTGGTGTTTGGTATGTTGAAGTAAGGTAATGTCTGAAAATCCATTTCTTGGGCATCTTCCCATGAAGGAACATGGTTCCTTACCAACTCAATGAGTGGTGCTACAAGTATAGAAAAATATGGGAAAAACCTTTTGTAAAAGTTTGTTAAGTCATGAAAGCCCCAAATTTTTCTTATACTTGGTGGAGTGGGCCACTCAGGAATGACCTTTATTCTCTTAGGGATCATGGGAACCCCTTGATCACTATTTGAGAAATTAAGAAAAGTAATGCAATAAAACATACCTATTTTGTATTTTCATATTGATTATTCCTACAAAAAATACGACAAACCTAAGGTGTCCCATATGAACACCTAAGTTTGTATGAAAACCAAAAATAAGAACAAACCTACCTATTGAGTCCCTATGTACATGAATCATGAAAATGTTGGTTGCATGACAGATTTTACAAAAGAGGGTTTCTACACTCAACACATTCATCATATCACTTATTTTAGGGATTTTGTGCCTAATAATACCTATTTTGGGCATCAACAAAGCACAAGGATTTAAGCTCTTACGAACCAAACCCTCATCCAACAACTTCTTTACTTGAGGAATAACCTCAAGCCCAAGAGGTGTGGCAATGCTAGCAAGTCTCTTTTTACAAAAGAGAAAATGTGGAGGTTGTCTAAGAGGGAAAGTTTCTTTAATGTTTGTCTTTATTGTAAAACGAGTTTCCTTCTTAGCTAAACTCTTGGAGGAGACACTTACCTCCTTACATTTCTCTTTAACCACTAATGGTTGTCCTTCTTCTTGGGGGTAGATTTCTTCACTAGATTTTTCCCCTTTTGCTTCTTCACTTTCACTAGAGGAAGGTGAAGTAGTAGCCTCATCTTGGCTACTATAAATGTCTTGGCCCCTCATAATCATGGTTTTTGTGGTGGGGCATTGAGAAGTAATGTGTCCTCTTCCAAGACATTTAAAGCACTTTATAGAGCTAGTTTTCTCTTGCATACTAGCCTTAGGGGCTTGCTTTTCTATTGTCTTCCCCTTATCATCTTTGGGCTTAGAAAGTGTCACCCCTAAGATGCCTTGACCTTGGTCTTTCTTTGGATAAGAGTGAGAGCCATAAGATTTTGAAGTAGACTTCTTTTTAAGTTGTTGCTATACCCTTATTTTCCAATCTAAGTTAGCCTCTACATTGCCCTTCCCATGGAGGTATGGGAGGTTAATGTTAGCCTCTTGAGGCTTTCTTTCCTTTTCTCTTCTATGGGAGTGAGGTCTAAGATGTGGCCTATTCCTTTCTTCGTAATAGTCACGAAGTTCTTCACTTAGGCTCTTGCAAGAGTTATGACTACTATAGGAGGCATATTTTTCTCTTTTCATTTCTTTTATTATTTTTCTTTTTTCTTCCTCTCTTATTTTCTTTCTTTCATCTTGACTTATTTCTTCCACTCTTTTTTTCCTTTTTCTTTTCTCTCTTGTTTTTCTTTCAATAACCTGAGGGAACTCATCTTATCTAAGATTCTAGATAAAGGGTCTTTATGACTAGTACCCTTGCCATTAACACTAGATGAATGATGACTCATGTTGGTTCCTAAGTTGTGGTTCTTTCTTATTGGAGGTTTGAAAACAAAAGGTAAAATAAACTATGGTTGAAACTAGCCAAAATAAACACTAAAAGAGGTGTGAAAGATAAGGTAAAATACTAATTGGTAAAAGGCAAGCTATCTAGGCGGTTTGACAAAGGAAGGTAAAGGAAATAAGCTATGAAAGTAAGCAAGGTATGCAAACTAGGCGAATCCTAAGAGTGTTTGGATGACCACATTCAAGGTTCCCCATAAAACACTCATTATCTGGAGGGAAAATTGCCTAAAATTATTACACACAAATGGAAGTTTGGTAACCTATTGGAGGCTCCCAACACACTTCCAATGAAAGGCCTTTTTGTTACAAAACTTGAAAGCAATAAAGGTAAGTAAATTGCAAATTAAAAAATTACAAAACGTCCTCAATTTTGGTGGTTGTTATCTCTTTGGTGATTCACTCAATTTGGAGTGCTTCTTAGTCCAATAGCTCTTAAGGTGGTTGGCCCCTTACTTCTTGACTCAAATTCTTAAAGGGATGGCACCAATCCTCCTTTCCAATTCCCTATATGGCAACTCACAAACAAGGAAACAAAGAGACAAGCAATAACCAAAGACCAAAAAGAAAAAATGAAATGAAAGCTAAACCAATGGAGTTTTAACAAGACAATTTTTCAAGGGTTATTCAACAATTAAAGCAATGAAAAGGACATATAAGCAAGCTAGGACTCAAAGAGAAACTTAGAATGGCTCTAGAGTAGAGTAAAAAAAACTATAAAAAAAAGACTCAAAAAACCTCTAGCTTTGGCACTTGTTTTCACAGTAATTTTCAATTGAAATTTTGGAACTAAGATTGGTATAACATAGGCACCAATTATAGAATAAATTTTGAGCGAAAACAACAAGCACACTTCCCTTTCACCATTTTCTTTTTCTGGATACTGATTTTTCTGCCAAATTGTGTGATTTTTCTTATTTTTTCATTTTATTCAAATCAATTGGTTCTTTTTGTATAACTTTTCTCCAGATTTCTAGAAAATTCAGCTCAAAATTCGAAGTAACCAATTCTCAGTGATTTTTACAAGTTTGTATGTCCAAGCTGCCAGCACCAACAATTTTTTTTTTAAGCATGGTATATTGATTGCCTTAGGCTTACTTTCAACCTTCCTATGTATGTTGAACTCACTAGGATTGTTTACCACATTTTTAGGAGTTCAATATTCACTTAGGATCAACATTCACCAAAACTCAAATTCACAATAGACACAATCATAAGGAAACCTAAAAGTTCAAGGAAAGGTTCACAATCAAAGACTCTCTAAGAATTTTGCATGAACATGTTAAGGACTAATTAAAATGAAAGATTTGACTCAAATCAAATAATAGGATAAATTAATTTCATACACTCATGAACAAATGAGTTAGACATAGAAACAAGAAAAAAAAAATTCAGCACAACATAAGAAATCTTATGTGACAAGTTTCATGACTAGACATGAATTCTATGACAAAACTACAATAGGTGAACAAGTCACTCTAGATTTTTGAGGTTTTCTTCTACTTCAATATTTTTGTAAGAATTTTATGGTTTAGGTTTCAGCCACAAAAAATAACAAGACAAAACTCAAAGGAACCTAAACTCAACACAATTCATGGTTCCAGAACAAGAACAAGAAATTTGAACCATAGAAAATAAAATCTAGCTTCTATAGCAAGTTTAATCGGTGAAAACTCTAAAGAATCATGCTAACAACATTTAGCACAAGACATTTGAGGAGATACATGGAAAAAAAATGAAGAAAAAACAATGGAAGAGAAGGTAAAGCAAAAAATTAATGGAGGTTTAAGGAGCACCTACTTGTAGCTCTTGTGCTCTGATACCACATGATGTAAGCTCCATTGGAGCTTGTAGGCCTAGGATCTTCTTCATCAATGGATTCCTTTGCTTCTTGGAAGATGAATGGCAGCGGAATGGAAAAGGAAGAGAGAGAGGAGACGCCACTTCAAGGAGAAGATAAGTCTAGAAGAAGCTCACCACCATAGGAGGCCATGGATAAGAGCTTGGAGGAAGAAGGAGATGAATGAAGGGAGGGGGAAAGAAGAGCACGAAATTTTGTGCTCTAAAAGAGCTCTGAAATCTGAAGTTTAATATTCAAATGATCAAAGTTTTTTTTAATCAATATTTTGGAAGAACATTTAGATCTAAGGTTCAGCACAAGAATGTGGAAGCAAAGCTTCATGATGAATCAACAATGATTCAAAGGTGTTTTGATGTTAACAATGATGACAACAAAAGATGATGACAAAAGTGATGAACAAAAAGCTCAAAAGGTCAAAGAACAACTCAAGTGAATCAAAGAACATCTCAAGTGAATCAAGAACAAGTCAAGAGTTCAAGAATCAAGAAGAAAGCCTACAAACAAGAATCAAGATTCAAGATTCAAGATCTCAAGAATCAAGATCATGATTCAAGACTCAAGATTCAAGAATAAAGAAAGGACTCAATCAAGATAAGTATTAAAAAGTTTTTCAAAACTTTGAATAGCACATGAGTTTTTAACAAAACCTTTACCAAAGAGTTTTTACTCTCTAGTTATCGATTACCATATTGTTGTAATCGATTACAGTAGCAAAATGAGTTTGAAAATGTTTTCAAACTGAATCTACAACGTTCCAAATATTTTCAAAAGGTTGTAATCGATTACAATGTTTTGGTAATCGATTACAAGTGTCCTTGAACGTTGAAATTCAAATTTAAAAGTGAAGAGTCACATTGTTTCACTCAAAAGCTTTGTGTAATCGATTACACATATTTGGTAATCGATTGCCAGTGTTTGTTTCTGAAAAATCTAAAGATGTAACTCATCAAAAAGGTTTTGACTTTTTCAAATGGGTTTTAAGTTTTTCTAAAAGTTATAACTCTTCTGAATGGCTTTCTTGACCAGACATGAAGAGTCTATAAAAGCAAGGCTTTGTTTTGCATTTTCTAATCAATCTTTCTAACAACAATCTAGAATACTTTTGCTTTTCCAATCAATCCTTTACAAGCCTTGATATCTCTTTGAAGTTCTTCTTCTTCTTCTTTTGTACCAAAAGCTTTCTAAAGTTTTCTGGTTTTCCAAACCTTGAAAACTTGTGCTATTCATCTTTTCATTCTCTTCTCCCTTTGCCAAAAAGAATTCGCCAAGGACTAACCGCCTGAATTCTTTTTGTGTCTCTCTTCTCTCTTTTCCAAAAGAACAAGGGACTAACCGCCTGAATTCTTTTGTGTCTCCCTTCTCCCTTGTCAAAGAATTCAAAATGACACAGTCTGAGAATTCTATTGATTCTTCCCATTCCCTAATACAAAAGTGTTCAAAGGTTTAACCGCCTGAGAATTCTTTTGTATCCCCATTCACAAAGTATCAAAGGTGTAACAGCCTGAGATCTTTGTCTTAACACATTGGAGGGTACATCCTTTGTGGTACAAGTAGAGGGTACATCTACTTGGGTTTGATTGAGAACAAGAGAGGGTACATCTCTTGTGGATCAGTTCTAGTGGAGGGTACATCCACTAGGTTCAAAGAGAACAAGGGAGGGTACATCCCTTGTGAATCTTTGCTTGTAAAAGGATTTTTACAAGGTTGAAAGAAATCTCAAGGACCACAGGTCGCTTGGGGAGTGGAGGTAGGCACGGGTTGTTGCCGAACCAGTATAAAAACTCTTGTGTGTTTGTTTCCTTCTTCCCTACTCTTTTACTTTCCGCTGTGCATTTAATTTCCGCTTTTACTTTCTGTTAATTTTCTCTTCTACTCCTCATTCTCTTAATAATTTAGTAAAAGCCTTAAAAGAGTAATTTTTTAATTAGTAAAGTTTTAGGAATAATTCATTCAACCCCCCCTTCTTAATTATTCTGAGGCCACTCGATCCAACAAAGAATATTATGAATGACAAATGATAGAACCTAAAATCAACACAAAAACAAGATTCAAGAGTAGATCTACAAAATTTGAACCATAGAAATGCAAGAACAAGTGTAGATCTAATATTTAATCCGTTTATTTTTTTTTGAATCTACTCTAAACAGCACCAAACCACAAGACAATGGAGGATATACATGGAGAATAAGATGAAGAACAAGGAATTAAAGAGAATTCACCGAACAAAAAGATAGAGGAAGCAAAAGAACATCACCTAGATGAAGATGCTCTGATACCACTTGATGGAAGCTTGCTTGTGGAGCTTCTATGGAGGCTGGATCTTTGAGCTTCAATGAGGTCCTTCAATGGTGATTTTACACCATGGAGATGCAGCGGAAGGAAAAGGAGAAGAGGAGAGGGGAGGCACCATCCACTAGGGAATAAGCCAAGGAAGAAGGAGCTTCACCACCAAGACTTGCCTTAGATAAGAATCTTGAAGAGGATGCTTTAATGGAAGAAAAGAAAGAGAGAAGGGGGGAGCACGAAATTGAAGGAATAAAAGAGGGAGAGAAGTGGAACTTTGAAGTGTGTCTCATAAGACTTTCATTCATCAAAGTTACAACAAGTGTTACACATGTTTCTATTTATAGACTAGGTAGCTTCATTGAGAATCTTTCTTGAGAAAATTTCCTTGGGAAGCTTCTTTGAGAAGACTTCCTTGGGAAGCTAGAGCTTAGCTACACACACCCCTCTAATAACTAAGCTCACCTCCTTGAGAAGCTTCTTTGAGAAGATTCCTAAAGAAGCTAGAGCTTAGCTACACACACCCCCTATAATAGCTAAGCTCACCCCCATGACAAAATACATGAAAATACAAAAAATTCCCTACTACAAAGACTTCTCAAAATGCCTCGAAATACAAGGCTAAAACCTTATACTACTAGAATGGCCAAAATACAAGGCCCAAACGAAGGAAAAACCTATTCTAATATTTACAAAGATAAGTGGGCTCATACTTAGTCCATGGGCTCGAAATCTACCCTAAGGCTCATGAGAACCCTAGGGCCTTCCCTTGGATCTCTGGCCCAATCTACTTGGAGTCTTCTATCCAATGCCCTTGTGGGTTAGGATTGCATCAACTCACAATCGCCACACTAGCACTAAGGAAAGGCATTAAAATGATGGAAGGGGGAGCCATGAGAGGAGCAGTCAAAGGGACTAGTGCAACAACCACGATAAATAGGGAGACAGAAGCCTCTTGAGCAGGCAATGAAGGAGGTGTTGGAGGAGTGGGAGCTGCAACAGTAGCCTGGACGACCAAGGAAACGGAAGGTGGACCCTGAGTGCTAGGAAGAGAAGAACGGGTCAGCCCAAACATCAACCTTATCACCTGTTTAGGGGCTCAAAGACTGAAGGGGACCCTCGACTTCTTACGGCCGGACACCCCAACCCTGTCATCACACTTCCTCTTGGCCAGGACAAAGTGAGGCATGCTAGAAGTGACCTTAGCAACTTCATCATCACTAGGGTCAACCCTAGTTGTAGGTTCACCCCTTTCTCTTATAGGAGGTCCGAAAGCAGAAGAAGGCACGTCATCATTAGTAGGTCCGACCTGCTTCACCAAGGGCCTCCATGCGAAATCACCCATTATATCTGCAAAACAAGCAAAAGTGAAACAAAGGTTAATTCAAGCCAAAAACCACATTAGACATGATAAAGAGAAGATAAAATATTTTACCATCTAAGGAAGAAAGAAGGTTGCCCGTTGAAGGAAGGGTAAAAATGGCTCGAGCGTCCAATGAAGCCGACAATTGCTCCAGAATGGCCTTGTCAACCCTCTCCACCAGGGTCAGTAGATCCGCATCAAAGGACTTGAACCTAGTAGGGTTCAACTACCAGTAAAAAGGGAAACAAGGTTCCTTATCCCGATTAAACATTAGTGACAACCCATTAGCCGCAACATCGGTTGCCAGGACCTTGAAGAAGCAATCCTTAAATTGACGAATAACGTTTGAGTCAAACTTGAACAGCTTCTTGGACACATTGTTAAGGGACACCCAAACTATCTTCCTTGTTAACTTCATTTGGAAGAAATAAAGGAACATAGACACACTAGGCCAAATGTTGAAGAATGGACACATGACCTCAAAGGCCCTCACTGTCACCCAACTATTTGGATGAAGTTGGGAGGGTGCCACATTTAAACGCTCCAGCAAGGCGCATTGAAAGGAGTTTAGTGGGAGGACCAGACCTTGGACTTCAAAAAGATAGTGATACATCTAGAAGAAGAGTGGACAACTTGGCACTGCCCTTATAAAGGGAAAATCATCACTCCCATAAGCCTAGACAGTTATCTTGCAGGAGTCTTTTGGGTCGGTCAACTTCAGTTGATGCTCCAAAGCAGCGACACTCACAATATAAGTGTCGCAACCTACCCTTTGGCGGGAGGGCGACACGAGATTTACGGGTGCGTCTTCCAAGGAAGGAAAACACCCAGAGTTGCCATCAACATTTATTAGAGGAAAAACGCTAGAAAAACCAAAAAGGAAAAAGGTCTGCGTATTTTGAAAATGAGGGTTCGGGAGTTGTTTACACACGGGGAAGGTATTAACACCCCACGCGTCGCTCACAAGGGAGGGCAGCCTTTAATCAAATGTGCAAAATCATGACTTCAAATTTATTTTATTTTCCCCTTTTTATGTTTTTTTTTATCTTTTTGGGGTCGACAAGAACGGAGCTCTTGCTCCTACGTATCCTCAATTGCAATGAGGAACTTAGACCTACGTAGTTCTTTGAAAAGCAAGAAAGTTATGCGGAGTGTTGATTTTAGACTTCTAAATGGTTCGTTTTAACCGATAAAAGTAAAAAAGACTGTTAAGGCATTAAACCTTTGAATGGATTCAAGCGATTTTCTTGTGGACAAAAGCTTGATTATGAGTTGATTTTACCTTTGGTTTCACTTGGTTATTTTCCAACTCATTAAAAGATAACTTTCAAAATAAATGACCGGTTGAAACTTACTTTTTTGATGATTAACCGAGGTTACAACACAAACGATTGGTTGAATTTTATTTTGAAGGCGATTAAATGAGATTACAATGCAAACGATCGGTCGAAATTCATTTTAACATTGATTAAGTGAGATTATGGCTTAAACGATCGGTCGAAACTCTCTTAAAACAAAGAAAAAGATCACCGATGGTAGAGGAATGAAGATGAAGACATGCAAAGCAAGGATGAACCCGTAAAGATGCATAGAATGAATTCAAAGCTTCAAAATAGAAAACTAACTAGTCGAAGATCGAAGAAAGATGAAGAATGGACGAAGAACAATGAAGAACGGTCACAGAATTGATCACGGAAATGTTACGGAAGCACCTCCGCCTTGATTTTTCTTCTTCTTTCTCCTTCTTCTCACTAATTTTAGTGAAAACCTCTTACAAATGATGTTGAACCCCTTCCCCTTAGCCCCTCACACCTATTTATAGGAAAATGAAGGGAGGAGGTTGCACAGCAGCTCGCCCAGGCGAGCTGCTTGCTTCCTCCAGAAGTAACATGCTTACCTAGGCGAGCTGGTTACTTCATCTCAAAGTCTTCTAGTGGGCCCTGGGGCTGGAAAATGTCCCCAAAGTGACCATTTTGCCCCTCTTTTGAACATTTCGCACATTTCCTTCTGAAACATCACAAAACCCTATGAATTGTGCGATAATTAGTGTTAAGTAGCTCAATTCGGTCGGCAAGAATCCAAATGTCGGTCAATCATCATCCCCGGGCGAAATTAGGGTATGACAGTTGCCCCTCTTTGCTTATCTTTTATTGGAGATAAAAGGGACCCTGAAGTCTTGTAAAGTAAGGGAGACACTTGAAGTCTCGACGTAAGACTCTAATAGTCTTAGAAAAGATAAAGAGCGGAAGGCACTGATTGTCCCCGCATGCCAATGGACTTGATTGTCTCTGGAAGGAAAATAAGACTTTAATAGTCTTGAAAACAATGAAAAGAACGGATGACCATGATTGTCTCCACATGCCAACGAACTTGCTTGTCTCTGGAAGGAAAATGAGACTGCAATAGTCTTGAAAACAATGAAAAGAATAGATGACCATGATTGTCTCTGCATGCCAACGGACTCACTTGTCTCTAGAAGGCAAAGAAGACTATAATAGTCTCGAAAACAATGAAAGCGGATGACCATGATGGTCTCTACATGCCAACAGACTTGCTTGTCTCTAGAAGGAAAATGAGAATGTAATAGTCTAAATAACAATCAATGCAGATGACCATGATGGTCTCCGTATGCCATCAGACTTGATTGTCTCTGGATGTCGAAGGAGACTATAATAGTCTCGAAAACAATGAAAGTAGATGACCATGATGGTCTCCGCATGCCATCGGACTTGATTGTCTCTGGATGGCGAAGGAGACTATAATAGTCTCGAAAACAATGAAAGTGATTGACCATGATAGTCTCCGCATGCCATCGGACTTGATTGTCTCTGGATGGTGAAGGTGCGGATGACCATGTTTTGTCTCCACGTGCCAACGGATCTAATTGTCTCTGGAAGGCAAATGAGAATTTAATAGTATCGAAAACAATAAAAGTGGATGACCATGATGGTCTGTGCATGCCATCGGACTTGATTGTCTCTGGATGACGAAAGTGCAGATGACCATGATGGTCTTTGCATGCCATTGGACTTGATCGTCTCTGGATGGCGAAGGTAAGGATGACCATGTTTTGTCTCCACGTGCCAACAGACTTGATTGTCTCTGGAAGGCAAAGGAGACTTTAATTGATATAAGCTCCATTGGAGCTTGTAGGCCTAGGGTCTTCTTCATCAATGGTGATGCAATCCTATCCCGCAAGGGCATTGGGTAGAAGACTCAAAGTAGATTGGGCTAGAGATCCAAGGGAAGGCCCTAGGGTTCTCATGAGCCTTAGGGTATATTTTGAGCCCATGGGCTAAGTATGAGCCCGCTTATCTTTGTAAATATTAGAATAGACTTTTCCTTCGTTTGGGCCTTGTATTTTGGCCATTCTAGTAGTATAGGGTTTTAGCCTTGTATTTCGGGGCATTTTGAGTAGTCTTTGTAGTAAGGACTTTTTTTTTTGGTATTTTCATGTTTTTTTGTCATGGGGGTGAGCTTAGCTATTATAGGGGGTGTGTAGCTAAGCTCTAGCTTTTCATCTCAAGGAGGTGAGCTTAGCTATTAGAGAGGTATGCGTAGCTAATCTCTAGCTTCTTTAGGAATCTTCTTAAGGAAGCTTCTCAAGGAGGTGAGCTTAGTTATGAGAGGGGTGTGTGTAGCTAAGATCTAGCTTCTCAAGGAAGTTTTCTCAAAGAAGCTTCTCAAGGAAGTTTTCTCAAGAAAGCTTCTCAAGGAAGCTACCTAGTCTATAAATAAAAGCATGTGTAACACTAGTTGTAACTTTGATGAATGAGAGTCTTGTGAGACATACTTAAAAGTTCCACTTCTCTCCCTCTTTTATTCCTTCAATTTCGTGCTTCTCCCCTCTCTCTTTCTCTCCCTCTTTCTTTTCCTCCATTGAACCATCATTCCAAGCTTCTTATCCAAGGCTCATCTTGGTGGTGAAGCTTCTTCTTCCATGGCTTATTCCCTAGTGGATGACGCCTCCTCTCACCTCTTCTCCTTTGTCTTCCGCTGCATCTCCATGGTGGGAAATCACCATTAAAGGACCTCATTGAAGCTCAAAGATCCAGCCTCGACAGAAGCCCCACAAGCAAGCTTCCATCAAGTGGTATCAGAGCACAAGAGCTTCAAGTAGGTGCTCCTTAAACCTCCATTAATTTTTTTTCTTTACCTTCTCTTCCATTGTTGTTTCTTCATTATTTTCCATGTATCTCCTCACATGTCTTGTTCTAAATTTTTTTAACATGATTCTTTAGAGTTTCGACCGATTAAACTTGCTATAGAAACTAATTTGATTTTCTATGGTTCAAATTTCTTGTTCTTGTTCATGAACCATGAATTGTGTTGAGTTTAGGTTCCTTTGAGTTTTGTCTTGTTATTTTTTGTGGCTGAAACCTAAACCATAAAATTCTTACAAAAATATTAAAGTAGAAGAAAACCTAAAAAATCTAGAGTGACTTGTTCACCTTTTGTAGTTTTGTCATAGAAGTCATATCTAGTCATAAAACTTGTCACATAAGATTTCTTATGTTGTGCTGAATTTTATTTTCTTGTTTCCTTGTCTAACTCATTTATTCATGAGTGTATAAAATTATTTTAGCCTATTATTTGATTTGAGTCAAATCTTTCATGTTAATTAGTCCTTAACATGTTCATGCAAAATTCTTAGAGAGTCTTTGATTGTGAACCTTTTCTTGAACTTTTAGGTTTCCTTATGATTGTGTCTATTGTGAATTTGAGTTTTGGTGATTGAATTGCTGGCTGAAATGTTGATCCTAAGTGAATATTGAACTCCTAAAACTGTGGTAAACAATCCTAGTGAGTTCAACATACATAGGAAGGTTGAAATTAAGCCCAAGGCAATCAATATACCATGCTTAAAGAAACAAATCGCTGGTGCTGGCAGCTTGGACATACAAACTTGTAAAAATAACTGAGAATTGGTTACTTCGAATTTTGAGCTGAAATTTTTACTGAATTTTCTAGACATCTGGAAAAAAGTTATAAAAAAAGAAACAAGTGATTTGGATAAAGGGAAAAAATACTAAAAATCACACAATTTGGCAGGAAAATCAGTATCCAGAAAAAAAAAAGGTGAAAGGGAAGTGTGCTTGTTGTTTTGGCTCAAAATTTATTCTATAATTGGAAATTTATATTGAAAATTAGTGTGAAGACAAGTGCCAAAGCTAGAGGTTTGTTGAGTCTTTTTTTTCAGTTTTTTTACTCTACTCTAGAGCCATTCTAAGTTTCTCTTTGAGCCCTAGCTTGCTTCTACGTCCTTTTCATTGCTTTAATTGTTGAATAATCTTTGAAAAATTGTCTTGTTAAAACTCCATTGGTTTAGCTTTCATTTCATTTTTTTTTGGTCTTTGGTTATTGCTTGTCTCTTTGTTTCCTTGTTTGTGGGTTGCCATATAGGGAATTGGAAGGATGATTGGTTCCATCCCTTGAAGAATTTGAGTCCAGAAGCAAGGGGCCAACCACCTTAAGAGCTATTGGACTAAGAAGCACTCCAAATTGAGTGAATCACCAAAGAGAGAACAACCACCAAAATTGAGGACCGTTTTGTAATTTTGTAATTTGCCTAAAATTGAGTGAAGCACTCCAAATTGCTTTCAAGTTTTTTAACAAAAAGGCCTTTCATTGGAAGTGTGTTGGGAGCCTCCAATAGGTTACCAAACTTCCATTTGTGTGTAATAATTTTAGGCAATTTTTCCTTAGGATAGTGAGTGTTTTGTTGGGAACCTTGAATGTGGTAATCCAAACACTCTTAGGATTCGCCTAGTTTACATTTCTTGCTTACTTTCATAGCTTATTTCCTTTACCTTCCATTGTCAAACCGCCTAGATAGCTTTCCTTTTACCAATTAGTTTTTTACCTTATCTTTCACACCTCTTTTAGTGTTTATTTGGCTAGTTTCAACCATAGTTTCTTTTACCTTATGTTTTCAAACCTCCAACAAGAAAGAACCACAACTTAGGAACCAACATGAGTCATAATGATGCAATCCTATCCCGCAAGGGCATTGGGTAGAAGACTCCAAGTAGATTGGGCTAGAGATCCAAGGGAAGGCCCTAGGGTTCTCATGAGCCTTAGGGTATATTTTGAGCCCATGGGCTAAGTATGAGCCCGCTTATCTTTGTAAATATTAGAATAGGTTTTTCCTTCGTTTGGGCCTTGTATTTTGGCCATTCTAGTAGTATAGGGTTTTAGCCTTGTATTTCGGGGCATTTTGAGTAGTCTTTGTAGTAAGGACTTTTTTTTTGTATTTTCGTGTTTTTTTGTCATGGGGGTGAGCTTAGCTATTATAGGGGGTGTGTAGCTAAGCTCTAGCTTTTCATCTCAAGGAGGTGAGCTTAGCTATTAGAGAGGTATGTGTAGCTAATCTCTAGCTTCTTTAGGAATCTTCTTAAGGAAGCTTCTCAAGGAGGTGAGCTTAGTTATGAGAGGGGTGTGTGTAGCTAAGCTCTAGCTTCTCAAGGAAGTTTTCTCAAAGAAGCTTCTCAAGGAAGTTTTCTCAAGAAAGCTTCTCAAGGAAGCTACCTAGTCTATAAATAGAAACATGTGTAACACTAGTTGTAACTTTGATGAATGAGAGTCTTGTGAGACGTACTTCAAATTTCCACTTCTCTCCCTCTTTTATTCCTTTAATTTCGTGCTCCCCCCTCTCTCTTTCTCTCCCTCTTTTTTTTCCTCCATTGAAGCATCCTTCCAAGCTTCTTATCCAAGGCTCATCTTGGTGGTGAAGCTCCTTCTTCCATGGCTTATTCCCTAGTGGATGGCGCCTCCTCTCACCTCTTCTCCTTTGTCTTCCGCTGCATCTCCATGGTGGAAAATCACCATTAAAGGACCTCATTGAAGCTCAAAGATCCAGCCTCCACAGAAGCCCCACAAGCAAGCTTCCATCAAATGGTTTCCTTTGCTCTTTGGAAGATGAATGGCAGTGGAATGGAGAAGGAAGAGAAAGAAGAGACGCCACTTCAAGGAGAAGATGAGTCTAGAAGAAGCTCACCACCATAGCAGGCCATGTATAAGAGCTTGGAGGAAGAAGAAGATGAATGAAGGGAGAGGGAGAGAAGAGCACGAAATTTTGTGCTCTAAGAGAGCTCTGAAATCTGAAGTTTAATATTCAAAAGATCAAAGTTGAAAAAAATGCACACACATGACCTCTATTTATAGCCTAAGTGTGAGACAAAATTAGAGGAAAATTTGAATTTCAATTGAAATTTCACTTGAATTTGAAATTGAATTTGTGGAGCCAAACTTTGGAGCCAAAATTTCACTAATTATGATTAGTGAATTTTAGTTATGGTTCAGCCCACTAATCCAAGATCAATTCCAAGATGCTCCACTAAGTGTGCTTAGGTGTCATGAGGCATGTAAAGCATGAAGGACATGCACAAAGTGTGACTATATGATGTGGCAATGGGGTGTAGTAAGCAAATGCTCACCTCCCCCTCTAAAATTTAATTGGATTGGGCTTCTACCAATTCAATTAAATTTATTTCTCAACACACATCAAATATTCACTTAGTGCATGTGAAATTACAAAACTACCTCTAATACAAAAGCTAGTCTAGGTGCCCTAAAATACAAGGGCTGAAAAATCCTATATTTCTAGGGTACCCTACCTACATTAAGGAGCCCTAAATACAAGGACCAAATATAATGCATCCTAGTCTAATATGTACAAAGATAATTGGACCCAACCTTGGCCCGTGGGCTCAGAAATCTACCCTGAGGTTCATGAGAACCCTAGGGCCTTCTTCAGCAGCTCTAGCTAAATCCTCTTGGAGCCTCTTGCTCATGGCTCTAGTGACTGGCCCCTTCCTAGGGAGGATTGCATCATCCCCTTCCACTTGAAGAGGATTTGACCTCAAATCTGTTAGTTCCTTCTCCTCAATATCAACTGCACCTGCAAAAGGAATTAAATCAGAAATGTTAAAAGTGGTGCTGACTCCATACTCTTCTGGGAGGTCCAACCTATAGGCATTTTTATTGATCTTCTCCAAAACCTGAAAAGGTTCATCCCCTCTAGGGCTAAGCTTGGATTTCCTTTTAGTAGGGAATCTATCCTTCCTAAGATGAAGCCAAACCCAGTCACCCTCATTAAGAACTAGCTTTTTTCTTCCTCTATTGCCTTTAGTTGAATACACCTTTGTTTGGTTCTTTATTTGGTTCTTAACCCTCTCATGCAAATTCTTTACAAACTATGACCTAGATTCCCCTTCTTTATGTATAAAAGTAGTGTCTAGTGGGAGGGGAGTGAGGTCTAACGGTGTTAGGGGATTGAACCCATAGACAACCTCAAAAGGGGACTTCTTGGCGGTTCTATGAACCCCCCTGTTGTAGGAAAATTCTACATGAGGAAGATACTCATCCCAAGACTTATGGTTGCCTTTCAGAAGAACCCTTAAAAGGATGGATAAAGACCTATTCACTACCTCTGTTTTCCCATCAGTTTGTGGATGACAAGTGGTAGAGAAAAGAAGTTTACTTCCTAGCTTAGTGTCGCAACCTACCCTTCGGCGGGAGGGCGACGCGAGACTCGCGGGATGCGTGTTCCACGAAAGGAATACGCGCGGAGTCGCCACCAACGTTTATTTGAGGAAAACGTCGGAAAAACCAGAAAAGACGCGATCTACGAACTTTTAAGTGAAAGGTTCGGGAGTTGTATTTACGCACGGGGAAGGTATTAGCACCCCACACGTCCGTCCCAAGGGACGGCAGCCATTAATCCAATGTGCAAACATGACTTTGATTTTTACGTTCCCTTTTATGTCCTTATATCCTTTATACCCTTTTTATATTTTTTCTTTTTTGTGGTCGACAAGGGTGTTTCCCTTTGCTCCTACGTATTCCTCAATTTGGGATGAGAAAATCAAACCTACGTAGTTCTTTCGGAACAAAGTGTTTGGTTAAGTTGTTTTTGTCTTTTTTTGCAAAATATGTTTTTATTGAACAAAAGGTCATTTAAGGTGTTGAACCATTAAACGGCCTTTTGATTTTGAAAGGAGAGAAACGTTAAGGCGTTGGACCATTAACGATCTCTTGTTTTTGAAAGGAGAGAAACGTTAAGGCATTGGACCATTAACGATCTCTTGGGGTGGTCGACAAAAGCTGGGCTTTTGCTCCTATGTATCCTCAATGAGGAACTCAGACCTACGTAGTTCTTGCTTATCAAGTGATTCTTTTTTACTTAAGTGGTGATCATTTTAAGGCGTTGGACCTTTAAAAATGATCCATTTTACTTAGTGAGAAATTGGAATGACAAACTTCAAAAGCCTATTTTTATGGACGAGCTTGACTAGGCGAGTTGATTTTATCCTCAGTTTCACTTTAGTTATTAGTCAATTCGATTAAGAATGAGAAATCCCAAAGAGAAAAACGTCCGATTGATTTTCCGATTTATTTTGCTAAAAGATGTTTTTTTTTTTATTATTATATTATTTTTTACCTCTTTTTGATTTCCAATGTGGTTACGGCACGACCGAACGGTCGGAATTTATTTTAACCGAAGTTAACGGATAATACAATTCAAACGTTCGGTGGAAATTTATTTTATTTTTAAGTTAAGCGAGAAATGACTTAAGTAAAATGGCATAAGCACGTCAAGAGGGGGTATAAAAAGTAAACAAAACGAGAATAAAAATGCACGAAACACAATGTGGACCACCGTGGGTACATAGAATGAATCGAAAAGCTTGGTTCAAGGTACTTACCCGTTGAAGATCGAAGAACGATGAAGCACGAATGAAGAACGTTGAAGAACGGTTGAAACCTTTGCGAAATTCTTCACGGAAAACGTTACGGAAACGTTTCGGAAGCGCCTTGGCTTAGATTTTCTTCACGGAAACAATTTTTCCAAGCAAATTCGAAAGAGAGAGAAGTGCCTAAGGGGCTGAACCCTTTTCTTCTTCACTTCCTCCCCTATTTATAGCAAAATAGGGGAGGTGGTTGCCGCCCAGCTCGCCCAGGCGAGCCAGGTTGCTTCCTCCAGAAGCAACAACCTTCTGGAGGAATATTCTGGAGGGCCCAAGTGGGCCTGGGTGCTATTTGCATCCCCATATTTACTAAGTACACCCCCTCTGCTTTTTTTGGTGATTCTTTTTTCGTAAAGTTACGGAAACTTACGAATTTCGTAACGATACTTGTTTTCTTTCCGTAATGTTACGGAACCTTGCGGATTACATAATCATCCCCTTTTTGACTCACGGAATGTTACGGAACCTCACTTAATTATGCAACGATGCTTCCATTTGATTTCCGGTGTGTCACGGAAACTTACGGATTGTGCATCAATATTTTTTTCGGTTTTCCGGCATGTCCTGGAATTTCACAAATTGCCTAATGATGGGTGCCAAGCACCTCACAAGGACCAAAGAAAGGTCGCATGTCATCAAGCAAAGGTCCCCGGACGAAATTAGGGTATGACAGTTGCCCCTCTTTACTTGTCTTTTATTGGAGATAAAAGGAAAGTAAAGATAAGACACTAATTTCGTTCCTCTCGATTTGACGAGAGTCGCGGGTGACCATAAAATCTCCACATGCAAATGACTTGTTGTTCCCGGAATTTCACAAATTGCCTAATGATGGGTGCCAAGCACCTCATAAGGACCAAAGAAAGGTCACATGTCATCAAGCAAAGGTACCCGGACGAAATTAGGGTATGACACTAATTTCGTTCCTCTCGGTTGACGAGAGTCGCGAGTGACCATAAAATTTCCGCATGTAAATGACTTGTTGTTCCCGGAATTTCACAAATTGCCTAATGATGGGTGCTAAGCACCTCACAAGGACCAAAGAAAGGTCGCATGTCATCAAGCAAAGGTCCCCGGATGAAATTAGGGTATGACACTAATTTCGTTCCTCTCGGTTGACGAGAGTCGCGGGTGACCATAAAATTTCCGCATGTAAATGACTCGTTGTTCCCAGAGGAACAAAAGGTGCAGAAGACTATGTCAGTCTCTGCATGTCATCGGGCCCGCCGCCTCTGGATGACACAAGGGTGCAGAATGACCAAATTTTGTCTCTGCGTGTCATCGGGCTCGCCGCCTCTGGATGACAAAAGGGTGCGGATAACCGTAAGGTATCTCCGCGTGTCATCGGGCCCGCCGCCTCTGGATGACACAAGGGTGCATGTCACATGACCTCAGGGTCAGTATGACAAAGATTATGGGGCGGCCGACAAAAGCAAGGCTCTTGCTCCTACGTATCCTCCAATGAGGAACTCAGACCTATGTAGTTCTAGATAACTTGTGAGACTTGAAAAGTCTCCATCGGAAGATGCTGACATCTCCGGAAAGGGCGCAGATGACCACATTGGCCTCTGCTCGTCAATCACACTTGGGGTCACTGAATGACGAGGTGCGGATAACCGTAAGGTGTCTCCGCGGGCTACCAGCTCTTGGGTCATGGCAACAAAAGGCGGTGTGGTCGACAAAAGCGAGGCTCTTGCTCCTACGTATCCTCCAATGAGGAACTCAGACCTACGTAGTTCTGGATAACTTGTGAGACTTGAAAAAGTCTCGGTGTTTTCTTCGCTAAAATGCCAACATGCTTTAGTAAAGAGATAAATATTCCAACTGATTAGAGCAGCATACGCTTTTTTGAGTGAAAAACAATGCGTTTACCGGGGAAGGAGAGTCTGCTGATGAAATCCCCCATAACCTTAACTGAGATTTTGGATGTTAGCATTTCGTTTCTAAATGACCATTTAGAGGAAACACTGGGTTCGACAAAAATAGAAGAAAATCACTCAAAGTGTATCAATCTCGCACAGGTAAGTGTTTCATCCTAATTCCGAACCATAGATATGTCATGACTTGACTTTGCAAATTATTTCCTATCAAATCAAAAATTACATGCGTGATCATGAATCAATAGGACTTCCCTTGGGAATGGGTTCTTTTAGTGGTTTTTTTTTCGGCTTTTGTGTGTTTTTGGCCTTTTCCTTTTTGGTTTTGCGCGAGGCGAACAAGTCACTGACGCACAGGATTTTGGTTGGTAATCAAAGGGAGAAGACCACTTTTAGGTCATGGTTTCCTTTCCTTCTTTTTTTGTTCATTTGGTGACAATTCTGTATATGTTCAGATATTGTCTGGTCCAAAGACCTTTCTGCATATTTCTTCTGTTTTCTTTCGATCCTTGATCAGGAGCTTTCTTTCCTTTTCTTTCTTACTTTCTCCCATTCTTCGGTTGGGAATTTTCTTTCTTTTCTTTTTGCTTTCTCCCACTCTTTGATTGAGAATTTCCTTTCTTTTCTTTTTGCTTTCTCCCACTCTTTGATTGGGAATTTCCTTCCTTTTCTTTCTTTTTTTTTCTTCCGAGGGTAAGGATTGACATTCTCACCCTGGGTCAAGGTTTATGGTGAGTCAGGATTTTGGCTCAAGGCTTGTAGAATGGCTAGACATGATACATGTCAGGGTTTGGTTTGGTTCAAGGATAAAAGGGATGCCCCACATTATTTCCATGACACGAATGCAAGAATGATGATTTGGAAACTTTATGCAAAACTGGTCATGCATGCACCTATGTGGACACTCAAGTGTCAAATTTTATGGTCATGTGATGCTAGGGCTCAGGATTTATTTCCTCTATTTTAAATCAACCCAATGTTTCCAAAATATGTTCTTTTATCAATTTGTGCATTCATCCGAGTCCATTTTGGGCGTCTGGGGAATTTTCACAGCGTTTACCCTTCGGGTGTACACACACATTTCTTCCAAAAATAGCTATGATCAGCGAATTTTTTTCAAAGAAAAGTTGGAAGTCATCTCTTTTCAAAAGCATGTCGGTTTTTCAGCTAGACAACTTATTTTTATTTTTCCCATCTTTTTTCTTACTTGCTTTCTTTTTCCTTATTTGCTCTTTTTTTCTTTTTCTTGCTCTCTTCTTTTCTTATTTGCTCTCTTTTTTCCCCTTCTCTTTTTTTTTCATGAGGTATTTTGCTACCTAAACATGTGTATATTTTTGTGAGGTATTTTTGCTATATACACGCATATCCAAGGTATCTTGCTACCTAAACATACATATATATGTTTTGTAAGGTATTTTTGCTATATACATGCATATCCAAGGTATCTTTCTACCTAAACATACATATATATGTTTTGTGAAGTATTTCTTGTTTACATACATGCATATCTAAGGTATCTTTCTACCTAAACATACATATATATATATTTTGTGAAGTGTTTTTTGTTTACATACATGCATATCTATGGTATCTTTCTACCTAAACATACATACATATATATATATATATATATATGTATATATATATATATATATATATATATATATATATATATATATATATTTTGTGAGGTATGACTACCTTCCGAGTTTGCGCTTGTTTTATTTAAATTCCCAGGATCATGAGCAACTAGGTGCGTCCTACTACAAAAAGTGATCAAATAACAAGCATAGATTCAAAAGGTACTAGGTTGCCTCCTAGTAGCGCTTCTTTAACGTCTTGAGCTGGACGCATGATGGCTTGTAGGTCACGGACCTAGTACTTTGCTTACCTTTGGCTTTGGACTTGGTCGCCTATTGGTCGGTCATGGGTCGAAAGCAACGCTCTAACCTTTTTATGGATGAGCTGAGGTGAACTCAAGAGGTGGTGGCAGTGCATCTGTTGCCTGCTACCGGCCATCCCAATGCTGCTGTGGTGTCTCGCCCTGCGCCCGTCTGGGGGCGCAGTACTTCTTGATGAAAGCCCGGTTAATGTGGGGCCTAATGACCTTGTTGGGGCGACGGGCACTCCGTAGAATTGACAGAGACCCGTATTTAGAGCTGGCAACTCCAAGACCCTGTTGGCCTTCTTCGGGTCCACTAGGTGTCTTGCGGGCACAATCCCTGCAAACAATAGATGACATCAGAAATCAGTTGGGGGAGGTGCATACTTACCTATGCCACGACGACATGAACTTGCTGGGGGGAACGGGCGCCCTGTAGGGCCGACAGAGGCCCATAACCAGAGCTGGAAACCCCAGGGCCCTGTTGGACTTCTTCAGGTCCACTGGGTGTCTTTGTGGGTGCGATCCCAACTGATACTTTTGCAGGGGGAGATTGGCATTACGGTCGCTGGGAAGAATGTTGCTAAGTAGAAATGTCATCTATATCTATGTAAGAGTGGTCATGTTGGTGCGCATGATCCGCACTCGTCTCTTTGCAGCGGCACGGGTGAAATCTTGCCCCGGTATGCATAGTAGCTGTGTGATAGCCTCCCTCTCTGGTTGTGCTCGCACAGTTGGCCCTCCTCCAATATCAGGGGGTGGCCCAGGAACCGTTAAAAGGAAACTACTAGTCCCTTAACCGGGAGTGCAAGTCTCGGTTAAGCATTTAAGGACAGAGGACCTTAAATTATCTTAAGGTGTGGATATGGAGCCCACTGAAAGTGAGGACGCGTAGTCCTCTGAGGGTGAGGACGTGTAGTCCTTTGATGGCGAGGGCATGTCCCCCTTTGAAAATGGGGAACATGTAGTCCTCTGATGGCGAGGACGTGTAGTCCTCTAAAGGTGAGGGCATGTCCCCCTTTGAAAATGGGGAACATGTAGTCCTCTGATGGCGAGGACGTGTAGTCCTCTAAAGGTGAGGACATGTAGTCCTCTGAAGGTGAGGGCGTGTAGCCCTACAAAGGTGAAGGCACATGACCCTTTGAAGGCGAGGACGTGTAGTCCTCTGAAGTTGAAGGTACATGACCCTTTGAAAGCGAGGACGTGTAGTCCTCTGAAGTTGAAGGTACATGACCCTTTGAAGGCGAGGGCGTGTAGTCATCTGAAGTTGAAGGTACATGACCCTTTGAAGGCGAGGACGTGTAGTCCTCTAAAGGTGAGGGTAACTAGTACCCAAGGCGAGGGCGTATAGCCCTCTGAAGGTGAGGACGTGTAGTCCTCTGAAGGTGAGGGTAACTAGTACCCAAGGCGAGGGCGGGTAGCCCTCTCAAGGCGAGGACGTGTAGTCCTCTGGGGGTGAGGGCGTGCAGCCTTCTCAAGGCGAGGATGTGTAGTCCTCTGACGGTGAGGGTAACTAGTACCCAAGGTGAGGGCGTGTAGCCCTCTCAAGGCGAGGACATATAGTCCTCTGGAGGTGAGGGCGTGCAGCCCTCTGGTGGTGAGGACGTGTAGTCCTCTCAAGGCGAGGACATGTAGTCCTCTGGAGGTGAGGGCGTGCAGCCCTCTGATGGTGAGGACGTGTAGCCCTCTGAAGGTGAGGGTAACTAGTACCCAAGGCGAGGGCGGGTAGCCCTCTCAAGGCGAGGACGTGTAGTCCTCTGGGGGTGAGGGCGTGCAGCCCTCTCAAGGCGAGGATGTGTAGTCCTCTGACGGTGAGGGTAACTAGTACCCAAGGTGAGGGCGTGTAGCCCTCTCAAGGCGAGGACATATAGTCCTCTGGAGGTGAGGGCGTGCAGCCCTCTGGTGGTGAGGACGTGTAGTCCTCTCAAGGCGGGAACATGTAGTCCTCTGGAGGTGAGGGCGTGCAGCCCTCTGATGGTGAGGACGTGTAGCCCTCTGAAGGTGAGGACATATAGTCCTCTGGAGATGAGGGTACTAGTACCCAAGGGTCCATCCTTATGAGAAAGCAAGGGATCGACTCATCAAGAGAACCGGTCATCCCAAATCCACACGACTGGATATTAGATGTAGGAAATCTATGCAGTTAACATGATTTTTAGGGATGCAGATGCATGCAACCTTTGTCGTGAAATTTGGTAAATGCGGACTTCATATGAAACAATGCAATGTAATGGAAAGTTGTACAATGTTCATGACATTCTTTCCCTATTTTGTGATTTTGATTTTGATTTAATTTTTTTGGAAAACACAGATTGACTGTCCTTTTGAAAGAGGTGATAATTCATGCAACCTCATCCTATCTTTTTGCAAATCTCTCCGGGAACTCCCTCAGAGTATGTGTTCTGTTTGATTTAGTAACTTGACCATTTTGGAGTGACGGCAATGGAGTCGCTTGATGTTTGATCAATCCATTGAAATCCTAGGGTTTGTCCCCCTTTTTTTGTTAAAAACATCGATGGGTGAGAACTTTTGATCGGCCCCTATGTTCACTTGAGGCTCATGCACGGTGCCCCTCATTACCCCAGTGTAAGGCTTTGAGGTACCAATCGTTGTCTTTTGTCATGACCTTGTAGGAGGGAACCTATTGGGTGAGAACTTCTAATCTGCCCTTAGGTTCGCTTGAGGTTTATGCATGGTGCCTTTCATTGCCCCAGTGTAGGGCTATGAGGTAACCATCGTTGTCTTGTTTTCATAGCCTCGTAGTGAGGAAGAATGAAAGCAGTTGATTCTTGCAAAATAATTTTTCCAACGACGAGAAATAGTTGAAGGATTTTTTGATGGATTAAGTCAAATGACTCCTAGGTAGAAGCAAGATGTTTTAATGTCTTGATGATGCTAAAGGATCAAGTGCTTCTAAGTTTTATTCAAGACAAGAATCCAAGAAAATCAAGATATATGATCAAGTTTGATCTCTTAGAATCTTTAGAAAGAAGTTTCCAAATTGAAACAAACAAAAGGTTTGACCAAAGAATTCTATCATTTCAAATTGAGATTTGCTCTCTGGTAATCGATTACCAGCAGTTGAAAATGTTTTAATTCAAATTTTTTAAAACCTGTAATCGATTACATAAGTCTTGTAACTGATTACCAGAGGGGATTTTCAGAAAATAATTTCCAAGAGACATATCTATTCAAATGTTTTATGAAAGGCCATTCAAATGTTTTAAAGAGAGTTTTCATTGCCCAAACAGTTTTATCCTCTCGAAAGATCAAGAGTTTTTCTGAACTGAAATGTCTTATCCTCTAAAAAGATTCCTTGGTCAACCACTTGCATATTCAAATAAGGAATTTTGATTGGTCTTCATTGTACAATCTATCTCTTTCAAGAGAGATTTCTTCTTCTCTTCTTCTTATTTCTGAAAAGGGATTAAGAGACTGAGAGTCTCTTATTGTAGAGGATTCTTGAACACAAGGGAAGGGTTGTCCCTGTGTGGTTCAGACTTTGTAAAAGGAGTTTTACAAAGAGAGTGGAAAATCTCAAGTGGGTTTCTTGAGGACTGGACGTAGGTGCGGGAAGTGGCCGAACCAGTATAAATCAAGTTTGCATTCCTCTCTTCCTTTAAACTTCTTTTATTTATTGTTATTTATCTTTTGCTTTAAAGAAGTTTATTTTGAATTGTCTTTTGAGTAATTCATGTTAAGGGTGCATTGTTAATCCAAAAAGAAAGAGTGATAGTTCAATTGGGGAATAGTCTTTGCATCTTAATTCAACCCCCCTTTTTTCTTAAGGTAACTGAGGCCATTTGTCCAACATCCTATTCTTGATAACTCACTTCTCTCTAAAAAGACAAAATGAGGTCACATGAACGTCTATATTTTTACTTGAAAACACAGTCAATCAAATGCCTTTTTATTTTTTTATTTTGAAACTTATTTGTTTTGAACTTTACTCGTTGTTTTACGGCACCCCCACCAACGTGCAAGACGAGTAATCTCTGATTGAATAGTCTTAGAAGTCAACACTCAGGAGCGCAGGTCGCTTGAGCAAACAGACCAATGGCTTGCACCCACATTCCAGTGAAAGTTGAATAAGCAAACATGCGTTTGTGAGAGGATGAGGGACAAAGATATCAACTTTATCCATTTCATTTAACATTGTAACTGTGGTTTACAATAATGGCATAAACTTGGAAATCCTGATGAGTCATTAGAGACACCTAACAACAGCCTTCAAAATTGCCCCATGTGTGGCATCTCTTGTCAATGTCAGGATTTACACGCAATTCTCCTCAAACTTCAGCCAGCCCGCATCAATTAGACCTTGCACCTTACGCTTCAGAGCCCTACAATGCTCAATGGAACGCCTCGGGGCTTCTCCGTGACAAGCACACGTTGCGTTCGAGTCGTATTCTCGGAGAAATGGAGGTTGATGAACCTTGGCTAGGGTTATGGCTACCATTGAATTATCAAGTAGATATAGGAGCAAGTCAGCATAGGACACTGGAATTGGGGTGAATTCTACAGGCTTTCTCGCTGCAAAATTCATTTCTTGGTTGGTGTTTTTGGTTTTGCTAAAGGTGGTGTTCGTCATTGGAAGTGCGGTAGACAGACTTTGTGGTTGATTTAGGGATGGCCTTTGTGGATAAATGGGCGGTAGGTAAGGAGAAGGGTTGAGTAATGACATTGTTGGGTTGGTGGGAAACTTGGCCGTACAGGAATGGCAGTCACAGCATGGGTTTCTCCCTCATCGTCACCCTCTTTATTTGCCCCAGTCTTCTCATTCGTCCAAGCAGGATGATTAAATTTGCCTCTTTTCAGATCCACTTCGATCCTTTCACTGGCAAAGACCAAATCTGTAAAACTTGAAGGTGTGTAACCCACCATTTTTTCCATAGTAGAACACCGGTCACGTGTCTACTATCATTGTGATAATCTCTTTCTCTGTTTTTGGGGGTGCTACTTGAGTTGCCAAGTCTCTCCATCTTTGGGCGTATTCTTTGAAAGATTTGTGCCCCCTTTTTGCACACTTTTTGTAGTTGCATCCTATCCGGAGCCATATCAGAATTGTACTGACACTGCCTAACGAAGGCAACCATTAGGTCCTTCCAAGAATGGACTCAGGAAGGTTCCTAAGTTAGTATACCAGGTGAAAGTTGTCCTAGTAAAACTTTCTTAGGAAAAATATATCAGTAGTTTCTCATCTTTTGCGTATGCCCCCATCTTCTGACAATACATCTTTAAGTGGTTCTTGGAGCAAGTAGTCCCTTTGTACTTGTCAAAGTCCGGCACCTTGAACTTGGGAATGACTATGTTTGGGTATTAGGAACAACTTTTCTAGGTTAGCAAAGGCATAATCTTCGCCTCCTTCAATGGCCATGAGCCTTTCCTTTAGATGATCCGCCTTTCCCTTTTCGGCCATAGCAGGAGGGGCTCTTCCCACCGCAAAATGCAATGGTTGTGGTTGTGGGCGAAACTGAGGGCCCTCCAAAGTGTTTTCAAAGGGTATACCACCAACTGCTTGCCCTTCAGTGGCATACCCGAGCCAAGGCTCGAAGTCAGCTAAATTGTGGTGGGGAATTTCATGTGTCTCCCCCACGGTTTAAGAGACATGTGCATGATCAGTTTGGGGTTGCTGGCTCTCAATGGGTATCGGAGTGGAGTTATTGAGATTTTCATTGAGAGTGTATGACACATTGGGTGGTGTATAGTTGGGAGGCAAGCCATATGATGGGAAGGCGTGCTCGTTTTGAATTTGCACATCATGGGGTCGTCCGTACTCCCCAAATCTTTGCCTACCATATTTGTGGTTGGATGATTCATTTGGTTGAGGCCAGATGGGGGCATCGGGTTCACCTTAGCAACAGCGTTGGTAGCGGCAACTGCAACCATATCGACTTCCCTTATCTTTTTCATGCTTATTATGGCCTCCATCATTGTGGCCATTTGCTCTTTCATGGCCTCCATGTCGGCCTTCATCTGCTCTTGCACCTTCTCTACTTCACCCATTACTCTAGCTCTAGCACGGGTTTGGTAGGGGCGCCGTAAAGCGTGTTTTTTTCTTTTTGATAACAATGATTAAGTTCATTTTATTTTATTTTATTTTATTTTTCAAGGAAAGAATGCAATGAGCAATGCAACCAATGAAAAGCATGGATGTATGCAAATGATGTACAGTTGAAGTATTGCGAATTTTTACGCAGGATATGGGGTTGAATCAATTTAGATTTTCAACATGGTCCATGACATCTTTGTCAAGGTGAAACTGGAAGTAACAAGGACATCAACAATCCTAAATATGTTTGGCAATAGACGAAGTAGTGATGTGACTCGATTCATCTTTTGCCCCAATTTTGCAAGACGGTTACTTCCATATTTCAACTTGACTTGATGAACCTTTTTGTAAAAGCATGAGCTTGGTTCAACCCTATAATCCAAGGAATGGCAATTCTGATCGCCAATACTTCAACAACATCTCATAGGGATGAATGACTCGGGCATACTTTAAGCTTATGCACGGAAAATGTAATTATGAAATTGAGATGCCCGAAGAAACACCATTTCCTAGTTAACCATGCATTAGGTACCATGTTCAATTATTTTGTTTTGTTGTTGTGTGTTTTTTTTTTAGAAATGGGTTTATGATCCCAACATGGTTGGCTCATGGTGCCTAACACATGCAACTAAGAATGTAGTGTGAAGTTTCACGCTTCCCCTTTTTTGTTTTTGTTTTGTAGAGGAAAACGCAAGGATGAGCAAACATGAAAACAAATGGTATGCAATTTTGCAGATCAAAAAGTTTGTTGAATGCATATGCATGACGATGCCATGACTCATGCAAAATGTGAGGCTGTAATATGATAACAGACAAATGCAGGAACGATATGTTCATTATGATGCCATGAAGAGATGTTTATGCGATGCATGATATGAATGCATTTACGGACACGAGAGCCCGAAAAATTATCTCTTCTTACTTGCGCATTTGGGGGCGCAGTGCCCCATGTGTACAATTAAGAAGGTGATATGGACCTTCCGTCTTCCCGTGACAAAGGACGAGACCAACATACAATGCATGCTAGAGATAAAATGCGGGAGTGACTTGATTCGCACTGATTTTTGGATTAAAAATGTGAGATAAACTCATTTTATTCAGAAAGTTTATAACTAGTCAAGATCTGAGCGACAATACAAACTTCCTAGCGGTTTCTAATCATATGGTCCATTAAGTCTATCATATGCTGACAATAGCTGAGAAGTCCGTGGATCTCCTCGGGGGCGGAGTAGGTGTCCGCCATTGCTTTGGCCTTGGCTAGCAATCGGGGAAGTTCTTGACTCCTGTTCAAAGTAAGAGCAAATCGGTCCATCCTCATTGTTGCCTCTTGGTGCAATGAATCAATTACCCTTTCCCTTGCTTCCCTTTCTGCTGATATCTTGGCGTACTCATCCTCTAGCCTTTGCTCGTGATTCGCCGCTAGATTTAGCTTCTCTTTGCAGTCATCGATGATGGCCCACATATTCCCTTCAGTCTCGCTTTAACTGTTGGGACAAATTTCTTTTCGACCTAAGGCAAGCCTTTAGCTCGTCCTTCAAGATCATGCCTTTGACCCGTGATGATTCCTTTCACCTCTTCGGAGCTTGAGCTCACTATTGCTGCCCTATAAAGCCCCTCAAAACTTGTTTTGGTCGTGTTCTTCTTTTCGGGCCTTCTTGGTTTCTCGTTCCAAGGCTTCAGCGGTGGCCATATTGACGTCCCTTAGTTCATCATATTCTCTTCAGACTTTGATGGCTATGGACTTGAACTTCTCTTTGACTACCCGGGCTCTTTCAAGCTTTGCCTTTAGGGCTTGTACCTCATCACTTTCTTCCGAAGCTTTAACCTCTTTGTCTCTCACAGTCTTTAGATTTGGGAGCCAATCCAATCCTTGTGTCTGGACTCTCAGGCACTTATGATAGCCGCCGATGATCCCATTACTGCTTCCCCTAAGCTCTCTGTCCTTTCTTCACACCGCATCCCATGCCTTGTGAACTCCTTGGAGTACCCTCGCGTTGTAGTCACTGAAACCCCGTGCGATGAAAGGCGTGATGCTTTCGTCTGATGGCACTCCTCTCATGGGGTAGCCAAGCTGTCTTATGGCGAGGACGGGATTATAATTAATACAACCCCTTGTTCCATCAAGGGAACATTTGGACATCCTTCGCATGAAGATAGAATCCTGATTCTTCCTTCCTTCTAGCGAGGGAACCAATTAACAGACGCCCCTCCATGTTAGCCAATAGTTGGTCCCAATTCGCCTTTCCTTTTTCGACGCATGAGCGGTGACCTTGTAGCGGATAGACGGGCCTACCTTCTTGGAGAAAAGGGTGTGAAACCAGCCACACGTGGAGAGCCAGTGCACAACAAACAATTCTTGCGCCACTCTTTTCACCTCCCCAGTCGAATGTGTCATACATGGCCAAGATGGCGTCGACCGGGCTTTCCTTGCCATGATGAAAGGCGAGGAAAGCGTCAATCGCTACTAGGTCCACTAACCCTTCCATATTTGGAAAGAGGACACCTCCAAAGATCAAAAGCGTCAAGATGTCAATAAAAGAAGCCCATTCGCCTTGATTTTGCCAAGGCCTTTGCCCTTTCCTCCAAACACTTCCTTGGTACTCCGACTACTCCATTTCTGTTTTGCTTTACCCGGTCCAACTCTTGTGCTGAGATTTTCACTACCTTGGCAACTCTTGTCGTGGAGGGATAGAACCCAGAGAAAAGATATGGCTTCCTTCCTCCTAGCGGGCTTCCTAGGATTTCTTCAAACTCTTTCACAGTCGGCACTAGCTGGAAGTCCTCGAATGTGAAGCACCTTAGGGGCTGGTCATAATACTGGGAAAGGGATGCAATCGGTTCCATGGAGACTTCTACCCTAGCTAGGTCCCAAATCTTACCATAGGCTTTGCGGAAGGCTTGCTGTTGAAGTTGACCCATTAATTGCCCCAACTCTCGTAAACTAGTGACCTCTAAGCTCTTGATTTTGACTTGATAGAACCTCTTTTTAAGCGAAGGCTTTTGACTTGATCCCATGTTTTACTAAAGTGAAATAAAATCTAGTGCGAATCAAAACTCCGACATCTATCATGGGTGGAATGGATGAATGCATGAAGAAATGCATATGACACAGATGCAATTTACGAATATGGGAGCTCGAGAAATTGTTTCCTTCTTGGATACAACGTTTGGGCAGCATGGCACCCAACGTATGTTTTTAAGAAGGCAACATGGACCCTCCGTTGGTTTGCTAAAGTGAGGGGGATCAAAGACGAAACCCCTATGCGATGCATATGCAAAAGGCGCACTAGCATGACAATATCCACTGAATATAAGCAAAAGGGTATATGATATTCATGCATGGCAGTGTGAAAAATGGCACGCAGCGTGTTTGCTCCGTGCCCCTATTTAAGGGACCTATAAGGGAGAGAGCTAACTAGGCTTTTAGTGATAACCCCCAAGGTGGTCATATCTCTCTTGATGGTTTCTAGAGGTATCATTCTCTTCGAAGAACATATTGCAGCAGTAGGGACTACTAGCAACAATAAGTTTTCAAAGAGAAAAGCTCTAGATGAGGGTTCACTGTAATCAAGCAAGTCGGAGACCTAGCATGATCACAGATTCACCTCCACTCCTTATGTTCCCATGAACCCGGGTATAGGGCCCTTTTTCACTCACAGTGTGTGCAAATAGTGTTGGTGTTTGTGTGCATCAAATGAATAAATATTTACTTCATGCATACATTTAAAAACGCACTAAAAGAAACAAAGAGTTTATATACACAAGTACATAATGAAGGAAAACAAACAAAGGAGTAAGTCATGGTAAAACATTGCACAAGATTAAATGGCCTAACTCTCTAAAAACAATCCCCAGTGGAGTCGCCAACTGTCGCAACCTACCCTTCGGCGGGAGGGCGACGCGAGACTCGCGGGATGCGTGTTCCACGAAAGGAATACGCGCGGAGTCGCCACCAACGTTTATTTGAGGAAAACGTCGGAAAAACCGGAAAAGACGCGATCTACGAACTTTTAAGTGAAAGGTTCGGGAGTTGAATTTACGCACGGGGAAGGTATTAGCACCCCACACGTCCCTCCCAAGGGACGGTAGCCTTTAATCGAATGTGCAAACATGACTTTGATTTTTACGTTCCCTTTTATGTCCTTATATCCTTTATACCCTTTTTATATTTTTTCTTTTTTGTGGTCGACAAGGGTGTTTCCCTTTGCTCCTACGTATTCCTCAATTTGGGATGAGAAAATCAGACCTTCGTAGTTCTTTCGGAACAAAGTGTTTGGTTAAGTTGTTTTTGTCTTTTTTTGCAAAATATGTTTTTATTGAACAAAAGGTCATTTAAGGTGTTGAACCATTAAACGGTCTTTTGATTTTGAAAGGAGAGAAACGTTAAGGCGTTGGACCATTAACGATCTCTTGTTTTTGAAAGGAGAGAAACTTTAAGGCATTGGACCATTAACGATCTCTTGGGGTGGTCGACAAAAGCGGGGCTTTTGCTCCTACGTATCCTCAATGAGGAACTCAGACCTACGTAGTTCTTGCTTATCAAGTGATTCTTTTTTACTTAAGTGGTGATCATTTTAAGGCGTTGGACCTTTAAAAATGATCCATTTTACTTAGTGAGAAATTGGAATGACAAACTTCAAAAGCCTATTTTTATGGACGAGCTTGACTAGGCGAGTTGATTTTAGCCTCAGTTTCACTTTAGTTATTAGTCAATTCGATTAAGAATGAGAAATCCCAAAGAGAAAAACGTCCGATTGATTTTCCGCTTTATTTTGCTAAAAGATGTTTTTTTTATTATTATATTATTTTTTACCTCTTTTTGATTTCCAATGTGGTTACGGCACGACCGAACGGTCGGAATTTATTTTAACCGAAGTTAACGGATAATACAATTCAAACGTTCGGTGGAAATTTATTTTATTTTTAAGTTAAGCAAGAAATGACTTAAGTAAAATGGCTTAAGCACGTCAAGAGGGGGTATAAAAAGTAAACAAAACGAGAATAAAAATGCACGAAACACAAAGTGGACCACCGTGGGTACATAGAATGAATCAAAAAGCTTGGTTCAAGGTACTTACCCGTTGAAGATCGAAGAACGATGAAGAACGAATGAAGAACGTCGAAGAACGGTTGAAACCTTTGCGAAATTCTTCACGGAAAACGTTACGGAAACGTTTCGGAAGCGCCTCGGCTTAGATTTTCTTCACGGAAACAATTTTTCCAAGCAAATTCGAAAGAGGGAGAAGTGCCTAAGGGGCTGAACCCTTTTCTTCTTCACTTCCTCCCCTATTTATAGCAAAATAGGGGAGGTGGTTGCCGCCCAGCTCGCCCAGGCGAGCCAGGTTGCTTCCTCCAGAAGCAACAGCCTTCTGGAGGAATATTCTGGGCCCAAGTGGGCCTGGGTGCTATTTGCACCCCCATTTTTACTAAGTACACCCCCCTCTGCTTTTTTTTTGTGATTCTTTTTTCGTAAAGTTACGGAAACTTATGAATTTCGTAACGATACTTGTTTTCTTTCCGTAATGTTACAGAACCTTGCGGATTACATAATCATCCCCTTTTTGACTCACGGAATGTTACGGAACCTCACTTAATTATGCAACGATGCTTCCATTTGATTTCCGGTGTGTCACGGAAACTTACAGATTGTGCATCAATATTTTTTTCGGTTTTCCGGCATGTCCTGGAATTTCACAAATTGCCTAATGATGGGTGCCAAGCACCTCACAAGGACCAAAGAAAGGTCGCATGTCATCAAGCAAAGGTCCCCGGACGAAATTAGGGTATGACACTTAGCCTATAAGGTTTTCCAAAAGTGGCTAAGGAACTTAGCATCTCTATCTGACACAATGGTCCTAGGCAAACCATGGAGTCTCACAACTTCCCTGAAAAAGAGTTTTGAGATGTGGGAAGCATCATCCACCTTGTGGCATGGTATAAAGTGTGCCATCTTGCTAAACCTATCCACCACCATAAAGATAAATTCTACACCTCTTTGGGTTCTAGGAAGCCCAGGGACAAAGTCCATACTAATGTCTACCCAAGGTGCAGATGGGATGGGTAAAGGTGTGTGTAGCCCGTGAGGCATCACCCTAGACTTGGCTTGTAAACAAGCCACACACCTAGTGCAATGCTTACGGACATCTTTCTTCATATGGGGCCAATAAAATTTTTCTTTGAGTAAGACATGGGTCTTGTCTATCCCAAAGTGGCCCATGAGCCCACCCTCATGGCTCTCTTTCACAAGTAATTTCCTAATGGATCCTTGGGGTATGCAAAGCTTTCCCTCTTTGAAAAATACCCCTCAGCCAAATAGAATCCATCTTGGGCTTTTTCCCACAACTCTCGTAAATGAGAGAGAAATGTTCATCTAAAGCATACAAGTCCCTAATATTATCAAATCCTAAAATTTGAGCTCCTAGGGAGCAAAACAATGTGTGTCTCCTAGAAAGGGCATCAACTACCACATTTGTTTTTCCCTTTTTGTATTTGATAACATATGGAAATTGCTCAAGCTACTCTACCCATTTTGCATGCCTCTTGTTTAACTTGATTTGCCCTCTAATGTACTTAAGTGATTGATGATCACTATGAATGACAAATTCCTTGGAAACAAGGTAATGTTCCCAAGTTTGGAGGGCTCTTATTAAGGTATAAAGCTTTTTATCATAGGTGGGGTAGTTGAGGGTGGCACTATGAAGTTTTTCACTAAAATAAGCAATAGGGTGCCCACCTTGTAACAATACAGCTCCAACTCCCACTCCAGAGGCATCACATTCTAGCTCAAAAGTTTTAGAAAAGTCAGGAAGAGCTAGAACAGGTGCCTTAGTAAGCTTTTCTTTTAGCAAAGCAAAGGCTTGCTCTTGTTTTTCACCCCAGGTAAATGCCACATTCTTCTTCACCAGCTCATTGAGAGGTGATGCAATTGTAGAGAAATTAGGAACGAACCTTATATAGAAGCTTGCTAACCCATGGAAGCTCCTAATATCTCCCACACTTTTTGGGTTGGGCCATTCTTGGATGGCCTTGATTTTCTCAGGGTCCACTTGGACCCCATTTCTACCAACTACAAAACCTAAGAAAACTATATTATCTACACAAAAGGTACACTTCTCTATATTTGCATAGAAGGTGTTTTTCCTAAGAACAGAAAGAACTTGTCTGAGATGTCCTAAGTGATCATCTAGGCTCCTACTATACACTAAAATATCATCAAAATAAACAACTACAAATCTACCTATGAAATCCCTTAAGACATGATGCATAAGCCTCATAAAGGTGCTTGGTTCATTAGTGAGCCCAAAAGGCATCACTAGCCATTCATATAAACCAAACTTGGTCTTGAAAGCGGTTTTCCACTCATCACCCTTTTTCATCCTAATTTGGTGATAACCATTTTTAAGATCAATTTTTTAAAAGATATTGGCACCATGCAACTCATCAAGAAAATCATCAAGTCTAGGAATGAGGTGCCTATACTTTACAGTGATGTTGTTGATGGCCTTGCAATCTGTACACATTCTCCATGTACCATCCTTTTTGGGAACTAACAACATTGGCACAGCACATGGGCTTAGGCTCTCTTGGACCCAGCCCTTCTCCAACAATTCTTAAACCTGAGACTCTATCTCCTTAGTCTCCTGAGGGTTAGTCCTATAGGCTGGCCTATTAGGAAGGCTTGCTCTTGGGACTAAATCTATTTGGTGTTTATTCCCCTTAAAGGAGGTAGCCCAGGGGGTATCTCTTTGGGAAATATATCACCAAATTCATGTAATAGTTCTTGGACCTTTGGGGGTAAGGTCTCAAATGTAGGAATTGTGGCAGTGCTAAGGGATGTTTCCCTTGATAGGAGAAGGTAGAAAGATTTTTTAAGAAGGACTGCTCTTTTAATATGACCTTTTGTTGCAAAATGATTTTCCTTCTTAACAATCTTCTTGGAGGAATACTTTCCCTCTTTTTCCTTCCCCTGGCCTTTGAGGACAAGGCCTTACTATCCTTCTTTTTCTTTTGTTCTCCTAATTTTTCTTCCTCACCCCTCTTATCTTTCATAGTTAGTTGATCTTTGGCCACCTGTGAAGGTGTTTGAGGATGCAACACAAATTTAGTGCCAAGATGGGTGAGGGTAATCTCATTAGTTAGGCCATTATAAATGATCTTCCTATCAAATTGCCACGGCCTTCATAAAAGAATATGTCCTGCCTCCATGGGAACTATATCACAATTAACTTCATCCTTATATGTCCCAATGGAGAAAGGTACCTTCACTTGTTGGTTAACTATAATTTCCCCTTGCTCATTGATCCATTGAAGTTTATAAGGTTTTGGGCGGGGAATGATAGTAAGGTTCAACTTGGAAACTAATCTTGTGCTATAACAATTGCAGCAAGATTCACTATCCTCAATGAGAGAACAAGTTTTATCTAAAATTTTGCATCTTGTATGAAAGATGTTCTCTCTTTGGGATTGAGATAGATCACAAGATTGACCTCCAAGGAGCCTTCTAACCATTAAGAGGTCACCTTCTTCATAGGGGTAAACTTCCTCACTAGACTCTTCACCCCTTACTTCATCTTCACTTCCACTAGAGGAAGGGCAAGAAGTAGTCTCCTCTTGACTACTATAAATGTCTTGCCCCCTCATGATCATGGTTTTCTTTGTGGGGCATTTAGAAGCAATGTGACCTCTCCTAAGACATTTGAAGCATTTAATGTTGCTAGTCCTTTCTTAGGAACTAGTCTTAGGGGTGTATTTCTCTATGGTCTTACCCTTATTTTCCTTGGGTTTTGAAGGTGCAGCCCCCAAAATTCCATGGGCTTTGTCCTTCCTTGGATAAGAGTGAGAGCCATAAGATTTTGAAGAAGGCTTTATTTTAAGTTGTTGCTCCACTCTTATACAAAGTTGGACTAGCTCATCTAGGTCCCTATATGGAAGGAGTTCAACCTTGTCCCTCACTTCCATATTAAGCCCACTAAGGAACCTAGCTATGCTTGTTCTTTCCTCCTCCCTAAGTCCAACTCTTAAAAGGAGTAGTTCCATTTGTTGTCTATATTCTTCAACACTCATACTCCCTTGTCTAAGCCTTTGGAGATTGTCCATAAGCTCCTTTTCATAGTAGGAGGGAATGTGCCTCTTCCTAAGGGAACTCTTAAGATCATTCCAATACTCTACTGGAGGATCCCCATGAATCCTTCGTTCCCTAACAAGGGAAGTCCACCAATAGAGGGCATACCCTTGAAAGCTAAGGGTAGCCAATGGAACTTTTCTCTCTTTGTTAATATGATGGCAAGCAAAGAGTTGTTCAACCTTCATTTCCCAATCTAAGTATTCCTCAACATTATCTTTTCCATGGAAATATGGGAGGCTAATGTTAACCTCTTGAGGCCTTCTATCCTTTTCTCTTCTTTGGGAGTGATGTTTAGTATGTGAACTATGGCGCCCTTTATAATAGTTGCTAAGTTCTTCACTTAAACTCTTGCAAGAGTCATGACTACTAAAGGAGGCATGTTTTTCTCTTTTCATTTCTTTCATTATTTTTCTTCTTTCTTCCTCTCTTATTTTCTCTCTTTCATCTTGACTTATTTCTTCCACTCTTTTTTTACCTTTTTCTTTTCTCTCTTGTTTTTCTTTCCAAAACTTAAGGAATCTCAACTCATCTAATATCTTATACAAGGGGTCCTTAGGAGTAGAACCCTCACCATTAACCCTAGATGAAGAATGAAGACTCTTGTTGGTTCCTAAGTTATGGTTCTTTCTTATTGGGGGTTTGAAAACAAAAGGTAAAAGAAACTATGGTTGAAACTAGCCAAAATAAACACTAAAAGTGGTGTGAAAGATAAGGTAAAAACTAATTGGTAAAAAAGGCAAGTTATGCAGGCAGTTTGACAATGAAGGGTAAAGGAAATAAGCTATGAAAGTAAGCAAGAAATTAAAGTGCAAGAAATGCAAACTAGGCGGATCCTAAGAGTGTTTGGATGACCTCATTTAAGGTTCCCAACAAAACACTCACTATCCTAAGGCAAAATTGCCTAAAATTATTACACACAAATGGAAGTAGGGTGACCTAGCGGAGGCTCCCAACTTACTTCCAATGAAAGGCCTTTTTGTTACAAAATTTGAAAGCAAAGCAAATTACCAATTACAAAATTACAAATAAAAAAGTCCTCCATTGTGGTGGCTATTCTCTCTTTAGTGTTTCACTCAATTTGGAATGCTTCTTAGTCCAATAGCTCTTAAGGTGGTTGGCCCCTTGCTTCTTGACTCAAATTCTTCAAGATATGGCACCAATCCTCCTTTCCAATTCCCTATATGGCAACACATAAGCAAGGAAACCAAGAGACAAGCAATAACCAAAGACCAAAAAAAAAATGAAATGAAATCTAAACCAATAGAGTTTTAACAAGACAAATGTTCAAGGATTATTCACTTTTTTTCAATTAGAGTAGAGTTGAAAAACTAAAAAAAAAGACTCAAGAAACCTCTAGTTTTGGCACTTTTTTTCACAATAATTTTCAATTGAAATTTCAGAACTAGGATTGGTATAAAATAGGCACCAATTATAGAACAAATTTTGAGCCAAAACAACAAGCACACTTCCCTTTCACTTTTTTTTCCTGGACACTAATTTTTCTGCCAACTTGTGTGATTTTTCTTATTTTTTCATTTAGTCCAAATCCCTTGGTTCTTTTTTTATAATTTTGGTCCAGATGTATAGAAAAGTCAGTAAACATTTCAGCTCAAAAACACATAGTGAACAATTCCCAGTTATTTATACAATTTCGTATGTTCAAGCTGCGAGCACCAGCGATTTCAACCTAGAAATCAAGAGTAGTGTTTATGTTGTTGCTTAAGGCTTGGATAGTTACAATTTATGTTTGCTTATGCTCAATTATCTTGAATAACACAATTCAAGAGAGCTTAAGACTTATTTGATTCACAAATCCAGCCACAACTCAGCACCACAACTCAACTTCATCATAGGCATCATGTAGGAAACTTAGAAAACAAAAAAAAAGAGTTCAACAACAAGACTACTTCTAGGAATTGATTTAGAACATGTTATGAACTAAATAACATGCATGAATTAGACTCAAAATTCAAAAGATAGGCTAAGAATGACAGGAATACATGAACAAATGTATGTAGAATTCAATCAACAAAATAAAAATTCAACACAAACTTAGAACATAATGTGACAATTACTATGATTAAACATGACTCTAAGACAACATGGATTAAGTGATTTACACTTAGATTTTTGTGTTTTTTTTTCTCTAATCAATATTTTGGAAGAAAATTTAGATCTAAGGCTTAGCACAAGAATATTATGAGTGAAAAATGATAGAACCTAAAATCAACACAAATACATGATTCAAGAGTAGATCTACAAAATTTGAACCATGGAAATGCAAGAACAAGTGTAGATCTAAGATTTAATCGGTTTATTTTTTTTTAATCTACTTTAAACAGCACCAAACCACAAGACAATGGAGGATATACATGGAGAATAAGATGAAGAACAAGGAATTAAAGAGAATTCACCGAACAAAAAGATAGAGGAAGCAAAAGAACATCACCTAGATGAAGATGCTCTTAATACCACATGATGTAAGCTCCATTGGAGCTTGTAGGCCTAGGATCTTCTTCATCAATGGATTCCTTTGCTTCTTGGAAGATGAATGGCAGTGGAATAGAGACGGAAGAGAGAGAGGAGACGCCACTCCAAGGAGAAGACGAGTCTAGAAGAAGCTCACCACCGTAGGAGGCCATGGATAAGAACTTGGAGGAAGAAGGAGATGAATGAAGGGAAAGGGAGAAAAGAGCACGAAATTTTGTGCTCTAAGAGAGCTCTGAAATCTGAAGTTTAATATTCAAAAGATCAAAGTTGAAAAAAATGCACACACATGACTTCTATTTATAGCCTAAGTGTGACACAAAATTGGAGGGAAATTTGAATTTCAATTCAAATTTCACTTGAATTTGAAATTGAATTTGTGGAGCCAAACTTTGGAGCCAAAATTTCACTAATTATGATTAGTGAATTTTAGTTATGGTTCAGCCCACTAATCCAAGATCAATTCCAAGATTCTCCACTAAGTGTGCTTAGGTGTCATGAGGCATGTAAAGCATGAAGGACATGCACAAAGTGTGACTATATGATGTGGCAATGGGGTGTAGTAAGCAAATGCTCACCTCCCCCTCTAAAATTTAATTGGATTGGGCTTCTACCAATTCAATTAAATTTATTTCCCAACACACATCAAATATTCACTTAGTGCATGTGAAATTACAAAACTACCTCTAATACAAAAACTAGTCTAGGTGCCCTAAAATACAAGGGCTAAAAAACCTATATTTCTAGGGTACCCTACCTACATTATGGAGCCCTAAATACAAGGACCAAATATAATGCATCCTAGTCTAATATGTACAAAGATAATTGGACCCAACCTTGGCCCGTGGGCTCAGAAATCTACCCTGAGGTTCATGAGAACCCTAGGGCCTTCTTCAGCAGCTCTAGCTAAATCCTCTTGGAGCCTCTTGCTCATGGCTCTAGTGACTGGCCCCTTCCTAGGGAGGATTTGATCATTAACAGTCTCGGTTGAAAGACATTGAAGTCTTCGAAAAGGGGCATATGACCATAATTTGTCTCTGCATGCCAATGGACTTGATTGTCTCTGGAAGGCAAAGGAGACTGTAATAGTCTCAAAAACAATGAAAGTGGATGACCATGATGGTCTCCACATGCCATGAGACTTGATTGTCTCTAGATGGCAAAGGTGCGAATGAGCATGTTTTGTCTCTGTGTGCCAACAGACTTGATTGTCTCTGGAAGGCAAAGGAGACTTTAATAGTCTCAAAAACAATGAAAGCGGGTGACCATGATGCTCTCCGCATGCCATTAGACTTGATTGTCTCTAGATGGGAAGGAGACTGTAATAGTCTCGAAAACAATGAAAGCGGATGATTACGATGGTCTCCGCATGCCATCAGACTTGATTGTCTCTGGATGGCAAAGGTGCAGACAATCATGTTTTGTCTCCGTGTGCCAATAGACTATTCTCTGGAAGGCAAATGAGACTTTAATAGTCTCAGTCGAAAGACATTGAAGTCTTCAAAAAGGGGCAGATGACCACAATTTGTCTCAGCGCGCCAACGAACTTGATTGTCTCTGGATGGCAAATGAGACTTTAATAGTCTCGGTCAATCTTTCACTAAAACATGAACATGCTTAGTAAAGAAACAAAACTCTAAACCAATCAGAGCAGCATATATTTTTGAAGAAAAACAATGTGACTACTAGGAAAGGAAAACATGCTGATAGAATTTCTCAGAACCACAAATGAGATTTGGGACATTTGCATTTCATCTCTAAAAGAACATTAGAAGAAAGCACTGGGTCCAATTGAAAATAGAGGAAAACCACTCACAGTGTATAAAATCTCACACAAGCAAGTGTTTCATCCTAATTCTGAACCACAAACATGTCATGATTTGACTTTGTAAGTTATTTCCTATCAAATTAAAGATAATATGTGTAATCATGGATCAATAGGACTTTTTAGAAAGCTGGATTTTGGTGGGAACATTGGATTTTGGGAGTTTTGGCCTTAGCCTTTTCTGTTTTTCTTTCTCTTTTTCTCTTTGGTTCGACGCAGAGCAATAGCGGACACAAAGATTGGGTTGGTAACTAAAAAGGTGATTGTTTCATGCATCCCTCAGGTTTTAACCAAGCTATTGTTACTATTTCCCTTCTTTTTGCTTTTGACAATGCTGCACATTGTTCATACATTGTCTGGTACAGAGAAAATCTGTCTGTATTTATTATTTTTTCTTTGCTATTTTTTTCCTGCTTTTCTCCAATCTTTGATTGGTTGACTTTCTTCCTTTACTTTTTATTTTCTTTTCGTTTGAAGCACATTTATAACCCAAGGTAAAAGAAGCTTTTTTTTTGGGGGGGGGGGGGAAGATCCTTTTGTTCTTTCTTCCAATGGTAAGGTTGGAAATTTCCATCCTAGGTCAGGGTTGTGGCCAAAACGTTGAGGTTTGGCTCAAAAGGCCTACGGATGGCGGGACATGACGCATGCCAGTATATTTGTTTAGCAAGCGGTTCAAGAATAAGGGAATGCCCCAAATCATTTCCATGACACGCATATGACAATTTTGATTAGAAATTTCTACAAAACTGATCATGCATACATCCATGTGGACACTCATACATAAAGCTTTATGGCCATATAAACACTAAGGATTAGGGTTTTTTTTCCCCCATTCAAATCAACTCGGTGTTTTTAAATGATGCTCTTTTATCAAGTTATGCACACATCCAAGTCCATTCTGGGCTTCGGGAAAAATCTTCATTGCATTCACCCTTCAGGCACCCACACCTTTTTTTTCAAAAACTCTCTATGTCCTGACCCGTGAACTGGCGGTTATTTTCTTTCAAAAGCATGTTGGCTTTTAGTTTTTTTTCTTTTAGCTTTTTCTTTCAATCAATTTCTTTCAAGCAAATTTCTTTTCTCTCTTTTGTGTTAAAAAGGTTTGTAACCCGGGAAAAGTTGGTAACCAAGATTACACTTTATCTAAAGGAATAAAAGGCGTGCAAATGAAAATACACAAGACCCCCTATTTTTTGGCGTTTCAGACAAACCATCGCAAAGTACATTACGATAATATGCTAGAAGCGGTAAAATTAATCAAAATGAGATAACAAAACAAATTGAAAGTAATAATATAAAGTTCAGTTTTATTGCAATGAGACAATCAATAACTGAAAGCAATAACATCAAAGTTTAGTTTTATGAGAATGAGATAAAGAAATGACAACTAAAAGCAATAACATAAAATAAAGATGAAATCACTATTTTTGGTGGCCTCGTCCATGCGACTCTGCCTCCTCAAGTGAATAAATCTAGCACATCGGCCATATCGTCATCCCCCTGAGCTTCTTCGTCGTCCCTAGGGGCCCCTACGGGTCCTGCCTGTGTCTCAAAATTGGTCTCGTCTCCAGGCCAGGCCACTGTGGCTCTGAACTGCTCGGGGGTAGGCCAAGGGAAAGGACAGGGGTCCTGACTCTGCTCGTGCATATTGTAACGGTAGAATGTCTTGTTCAGCTGCACCTGCCCCCTGTGATTAGCCGCCTACTAACTAGTCATGTGCCGCATGTACCTGTGCATTTGGAGTTCTATCATCCACAGGTGATCAGAGATGGACCTCTGAGATGGTACCTCCTCTAGAGGCGGTGGTGGCGCATCTACAACTGGCTGCTGCGGTGCCTGACCTTGCGCATGCCTGGGAATGCAGTACTTCTCAAAGAAGGCTCTTCTGATGGGAGGTCGGGTGAGCTTGGCGGGGGCGACAAACACTCCATAGAACTGGCAGAGGCCTGTGATTAGAGCAGGAAATCCCAAAGCCCTGTTGGACTTCTTTGGGTCCACTGGGTGTCTTGAGGGCGTAATCCCTGCAAACTGATAGATAGCATCTGAAATCAGCTGGGTGACATGGACACTCACCTGAGTCATGATGGCATAGACCAGCTGACACTTCGGCAGGGGGAGGTCTGAATTATGGTCACTAGGGAGAATGTTGCTAAGCAGTAATGTCATCCAGATTTGCGTGAGGGTGGTCATGCTGGTGTGCATGATTCGCACCCGAAACGCACAACAGCTGGCTGAACTCGCAGCGCTCGCCCTTCTTCAAGACCAGTGGATGCCCCAGAAACTGGTTGATGGCATCCTCATCGAAGGGAATCCACTGCCCCTCACCCAGGAGCATTTGTCTCTAACTCCCTCCTTTGTAGGCCAGGCGTTGGCATAGAACTCCATGACTATCTCAGGATCGAACTTAGCCATGGGTGATACCAGCTGGGACCATTGCCTCCGGACAATTTCTTCTTGAAACTCAACATGCTCCCCGTCCCTCTGCTGGATTCGTCTCTCTTTGAGGAACGACCAACCTTTTGTTGGATCAAGTGGCCTCGGAATAATTAAGAAGGATGGGTTGAATTAATTATTAATGAACCTTTACTAATTAAGAATCTATCCTTCTTAATGTTACTAAACTCAATTAAGCTTTCACTATAATGTTAAGAAAGTAAAGAACAAAAATAGAAACTTAACCAAAAGTAAAAGCGATAATTAAAGTGCACAGCAGAAATTAAAGAGTGTAGAGAGGAAGAAGACAAACACAAGAGTTTTATACTGGTTCGGCAACAACCCGTGCCTACATCCAGTTCCAAAGCGACCTGCGGTCCTTGAGATTTCTTTTCAACCATGTAAAATCCTTTACAAGCAAAGATCCACAAGGGATGTTGTAGAAGAAAATCTTCATGATGAATCAAGAGTGATTCAAAGATGTTTTGATGATAACAAAGATGATAACAAAAGATGATGACAAAGGTGATGACAAAAAGCTCAAAGGTCAATCAAAGAATGAGTTCAAGATATTCAAGATAGAATCAAGAATACTTCAAGATTCAAGAGGAAAGTTGATTTCAAGAATCAAGAATCAAGATTCAAGAGATCAAGATTTCAAGAATCAAGATTCAAGACTCAAGATTCAAGAATCAAGAGAAGGCTTAATCAAGATAAGTATGAAAAGATTTTCTCAAAAATTGAGTATCACATGGATTTTTCTCAAAACGTGTTTACAAAAGAGTTTTTACTCTCTAGTAATCGATTATCAGATTATTGTAATCGATTACTAGTAGCAAAATGGATTTGAAAAAGTTTTCAAATGAATTTACAACGTTCCAATTGATTTCAAAAAGCTGTAATCGATTACAATGTTTTGGTAATCGATTACCAGTGCTTTTGAACATTGAAATTCAAATTCAAATGTGAAGAGTCACATCCATTCACATAAAAGCTTTGTGTAATTGATTGCACTGATTTGGTAATCGATTACCAATGATTGTTTCTGAATAAATCAAAAGATGTAACTCTTCAAAAGGTTTTTGACTTTTTCAAATTGGTTTTAAGTTTTTCTAAAAGTTATAACTCTTCTAAATGGTCCTCTTGGTCAGACATGAAGAGTCTATAAAAGCAAGGCTTTGTTTTGCATTTTCAATCATTCATTCTATCAATCAATCTTTTCCAATTCATTCTTTACACAAGCAAGTTTTCCACATTGATTTTTGAGTCTCTATGAACTTCTTCTTCTTCTTCCTTTTGCCAAAAGCTTTCCAAAGTTTTCTGGTTTTTCTAAAACTTGAAAACTTGTGCTATTCATCTTTTTCATTCTCTTCTCCCTCCGCCAAAAAGAATTCGCCAAGAACTAACCGCCTAAATTCTTTTTATGTCTCTCTTCTCCCTTTTCCAAAAGAACAAAGGACTAACCGACTGAATTCTATTGTGTCTCCCTTCTCCCTTGTCAAAGAATTCAAAACGACACAGTCTTAGAATTCTTTTGATTCTTCCCTTTCCCTAATGGAGGGTGCATCCACTAGGTTCAAAGAGAACAAGGGAGGGTACATCCCTTGTGGATCTTTGCTTGTAAAAGGATTTTTACAAGGTTGAAAGAAATCTCAAGGACCGCAGGTCGCTTGGGGACTGGATGTAGGCACGGGTTGTTGCCGAACCATTATAAAAACTCTTGTATGTTTGTTTCCTTCTTCCCTACTCTTTTACTTTTCATTGTGCATTTAATTTCCGCTTTTACTTTCTGTTAAGTTTCTCTTCTACTCCATATTCTCTTAACAACATAGTAAAAGCCTTAGAAGTGCAAATTTTTAATTAGTAAAGGTTTAGGAATAACTAATTCAACCCCCCCTTCTTAATTATTCTGAGGCCACTCAATCCAAGAAGTGATATCAAAGCAGGTTTCTTGTAGAAAGTTTAACAACTTCAAGATTAATGGCCTCTTTAGATTCTTTGTCTTTCAAAAGTATTTTCAGGAACATGTTATTCCAAGATCATGATGAAGACCAAGTCAACTTGTATCTCATGACAAAATCTGATGAGAACAACAAAGAAGATTCTGTAAGGAAAAAGTGGTACATAGACAGTGGATGTTCCAAGCACATGACGGGTGATGTATCCAAATTCACAACTATTTCCCCCAAGTAAAGTGGACATGCTACATACGACGACAACAATATTAGTAAAATCTCAAAAGAGGTAACATCTAAGCCATCTCTATGAATTAAGGTATGATTTGTATTTTCAGTTAAGTTATTTTTGTGGATAATAGAAAATAATTGTTGAAATTGTTTGATTGTGTTTACAATGTTTAAATAACTATATTTAGTTTTAATTTTGAATATATATGATAAATTGGATTTTGTTTGAATTGATTAATGCTTGAATTGCTTATGTTTTGTTTGTTTTGACATGATAGAATAATTGAATTAAGTAAATAATTACCATGATATGTGTTGATGATTGTTATTTGATACTTAAAATTTCAGTGTTTAATTCTCTGGTAATCGATTACCACTATGTGTAATCGATTACAATAGAATAGACTTAGTTCTATAAATTGAAGATAAGTTCAAAATTATTTGATTATGTTAAAATTTATTATGATTAATTAACTATATTTAGTTTAAATAATTTCAATATACATGATTGATTTTTTTGTCTTTGGTAATTGTGTCCAAGTAGTTGGAAGTTTGAAAATTAAAATTTGGAAGTTATTGGAAGTTTCAAAATTAAAATTTGGAAGTTTTGGAAGTTGAAAGTTGAAAATGAAAGTGGAAGTTATTGGAAGTTGGAAGTAGAAAAAGGAAGTTACTGGAAGTTGAAATTTGAAATTTAAAATTTAAAATTTAAAATTTAAAATTTAAAATTTGAAATTGAAATTTAAAATTTTTGAAATTTGAATTTTTTTTAAAGTATTGTGCATAGTTAGTTGATTATTAATTAGATTTAATTAATTTGAAATGTTTGAAATTGAAATTTAAAACTTTTGAAATTTGATTTTTTTTTAAAGTATTGTGCATAGTTAGTTGATTATTAATTAAATTTAATTAATTTGAAATGTTTGATGATTGATTGTGCTTAAAAGTTATGTTTATTATTTTGATAATATATATATTTTAAAATGATTATGCATGATTTTTGATGTGATATGTGATTAGTCATTTATGAATGGTTATGTATGGTTTTATATCTCTTGTATGATTCTTGCATAATTTTTAATATGACATGTGAATTACTTGCTTATGGTTCATTCATAAAGTTTTTTCAAAATCCATTATGTTATATTTATTTATTCTTATAAGAATTTTCATATATAAAGTATCTTTTTGATTTTGAAAAATGTGTTATCAAGCATGACCATGATAAAGATATTGAGGATGTAGGTTTCAGAGAAAATAATGATTACATGATTGATTGAGTTCTTTGAACTTTCTAAGTTTTTAAATTATCTATAGCAAATATGAATGTATGATGATACCTATAATCTATATCCTTCAATCCTTTTATAATTCTTGTTTGATATGTTTGAATTACTTGATTGATTGTTTAAAATATTTTTTATGTTTTTCAAAATTATTATATTTTATTTCAAATAAAATTATTTTGATATGATAAAACCTTCTATGTTAATAAAAACTCATCTTGATAAGTGTTGATAGTCAATTAGCACTTAGTCTTAGGAAAAATGTGACTAGTGTTTTTTTTTTTAAAAAAAAAAATTAGATACTAAAAACCAACTTGCAGACATCTTCACAAAACCACTAACCAAAGACTCTTTCTACATCATTAGAAGAGAATTAGGACTTCTAGATGCAAGTGACTTAGACAAAATGATTTATGTTTTGATGACTTATGATTTATTTGTTATTTATGCACATATGCTTCTATTATAATGTGAGGATAATTTATTATCTTGTTTGATTTCTGTAAACTTTTCTCTTTTCTTGTTTAATTATTATATTTTGTTTTTAATCCTTATATTTGGCTATGTTTTCATGACATTTGAATACTTAGTATGTCTTTTATTATTTGATTAGTATGACTGAACATGATGATTATATTTATTTGCTCTTGGGTGTTTATGGTTATGAAGTTTTAAACTTAATTATTTTGATGATATATGACTAGAGGTATGCACTTTTATTTGGTTATTATGAATGACTTTATGGATTATATGGCATTCTATGAAGTATTATCTTTCTATGATTGATGAATGGTTAAGATATTTTGTTTGATTGTTTTTCTATTCTTGGGTATGTCATTTATGTGGTTTATATATATATATATATATATATATATATATATATATATATATATATTTGATCTATTCATGTTTCTTGCTTCATGATTGGTTTAAATTCTTCCATGATTGTCTTGTGAATGATTAGTAGTATATGTATGTTTCATACTTGTTATGCACTTTGGCCTTTTGTTGATGCCAAAGGGGGAGAGAAATATGGATTAAATCAAGAACTCACATGAGTAATCAACTTAATTTTAAGATAAGCATAAATTAAAAAACAAAGGGGGAGAATGGAAATTTATGTGAGTGATCGACTAGGAAAAAGTGTGTATGTGTGTTTCTTGATTTCAGATGTTGTCATCATCAAAAAGGGGGAGATTGTAGAAGCAAAGCTTCATGATGAATCAAGAGTGATTCAAAGATGTTTTGTTGACAACAAAGATGATGACAAAGGCGATGACAAAAAGCTCAAAGGTTAATCAAAGAATGAGTTCAAGATATTCAAGATAGAATCAAGAACACTTCAAGATTCAAGAGGAAAGTTGATTTCAAGAATCAAGAATCAAGATTCAAGACATCAAGATTTCAAGAGATCAAGATTCAAGACTCAAGATTCAAGAATCAAGAGAAGGCTTAATCAAGATAAGTATGAAAAGGTTTTCTCAAAAATTGAGTAGCACATGGATTTTTCTCAAAACATGTTTACCAAAGAGTTTTTACTCTCTGGTAATCGATTACCAGATTATTGTAATCGATTACCAGTAGTAAAATGGATTTGAAAACGTTTTCAAATGAATTTATAACGTTCCAATTAATTTCAAAAAGTTGAAATCGATTACAATGTTCCAGTGTTTTTGAATGTTGAAATTCAAATTCAAATGTGAAGAGTCACATCCTTTCACATAAAAGCTTTGTGTAATCGATTACACTGATTTGGTAATCAATTACTAGTGATTGTTTCTGAATAAATCAAAAGATGTAACTCTTCAAAAGGTTTTTGACTTTTTCAAATTGGTTTTAAGTTTTTCTAAAAGTTATAACTCTTTTAAATGGTCCTCTTGGCCAGACATGAAGAGTCTATAAAAGCAAGGCTTTGTTTTGCATTTTCAATCATTCATTCTATCAATCAATCTTTTCCAATTCATTCTTTACACAAGCAAGTTTTCCACATTGATTTTTGAGTCTCTATGAACTTCTTCTTCTTCTTCCTTTTGCCAAAAGTATTCCAAAGTTTTCTGGTTTTTCTAAAACTTGAAAACTTGTGCTATTCATCTTTTTCATTCTCTTCTCCCTCCGCCAAAAAGAATTTGCCAAGGACTAACTGCCTGAATTCTTTTTGTGTCTCTCTTCTCCCTTTTCCAAAATAACAAAGGACTAACCGCTTGAATTCTTTTGTGTCTCCCTTATCCCTTGTCAAAGAATTCAAAATGACACAGTCTGAGAATTGTTTTGATTCTTCCCTTTCCCTAATACAAAAGTGTTCAAAGGACTAACCGTCTGAGAATTCTTTTGTATCCCTATTCACAAAGTATCAAAGGTTTAACAGCCTGAGATCTTTGTCTTACCACATTGGAGGGTACATCCTTTGTGGTACACGTAGATGGCACATCTACTTTTGTTTGACTAAGAACAAGAGCGGGTACATCTCTTGTGGATCAGTTCTAGTGGAGGGTACATCCACTAGGTTCAAAGAGAACAAGGGAGGCCTAGGGTACATCCCTTGTGGATCTTTGCTTGTAAAATGATTTTTACAAGGTTTAAAGAAATCTCAAGGACCGCAGGTCGCTTGGGGACTGGATGTAGGCACGGGTTGTTGCCGAACCATTATAAAAACTCTTGTGTGCTTGTTTCCTTCTTCCCTACTCTTTTACTTTCCACTGTGCATTTAATTTCCGCTTTTACTTTCTGTTAAGTTTCTCGTCTACTCCTTATTCTCTTAACAACATAGTAAAAGCCTTAGAAGAGTAAATTTTTAATTAGTAAAGGTTTAGGAATTATTAATCAACCCCCCCTTCTTAATTATTCAGAGGCCACTCGATCCAACAGATGTACCCTCCCTTGTTCTCTTTGTAACAACCAAGTGGATGTACCCTCCACTTGAACTGATCCACAAGAGATGTACCCTCTCTTGTTCTCAGTTACAACAACCCAAGTAGATGTACCCTCTACTTGTACCACAAAGGATGCACCCTCCAATGTGTTAAGACAACGTTCTCAGGCGGTTAGTCCTTTGAAACTTTGTGAAGGGGAAACCAAAGAATTCTCAGGCGGTTAGTCCTTTGAATTTTTTTTTTAGGGAAAGGGAAGAATCAAAAGAATTCTCAGACTGTGTCATTTTGAATTCTTTGAAAAGGGAGAAGGGAGACACAAAAGAATTCAGGCAGTTAGTCCTTTGTTCTTTTGGAAAAGGGAGAAGAGAGACACAAAAAGAATTTAGGTGGTTAGTCCTTGGCGAATTCTTTTTGGCAAAGGGAGAAGATAATGAAAAGATATAGCACACTTTTGTTTTCTGTGAAAGAACAAGGTTTGGAAACCAGAACACTTTAGAAAGCTTTTGGCAAAGGAAGAAGAAAAAGAAGAAGTTCAAAAGGATGTTCAAAGGTTGTGTGCAAAAGATGTAAAAGTTGTAATGATAGTTCTTGAAATGCAAATCAAGGTCTTGCTTTTATAGACTCTTCATGTCTGGTCAAGAAAACCATTGGAAGAGTTATGACCTTGAGAAAAACCTAAAAACCATTGGAAGAGTTACATCTTTTGATTTTTATTCAAAACTTGTCACTAGTAATCGATTACAGAAAGCTTTTTATGAAAGGATATGACTCTTCACAATTGATTTTGAATTTCAATGTTCAGATACACTAGTAATCGATTACCAATATCTTGTAATTGATTACACCAATTTGAAATCAATTGGAACATTGCAAATTCAGTTAAAAGCTTTTGAAATCAAACTTTGCCACTGGTAATCGATTACAGGAAACTGTAATCGATTACCAGAGAGTAAAAACTCTGGTAACTTAGAAAATTTTGAGAAAAACTCTTTTGAAAAACAAAACTGTGCTATGTTTGTTTTTTGAAAAATCTTTTCAATACTTCCCTTGTGAAATCTTCTTGATTTCTTTTCTTGAATCTTGAAATCAAACTTCTCTTGATTCTTGAATCTTGTTGACTTAATCTTGAAATCATTCTCTTGATTCTTGAATCTTGTTGACTCAATCTTGAAATCATTCTTTGGGCTTTTTGTCATCATCTTTGTTATCATCAAAACTACTTGAATCAACTTGATTCATCATCATGAAGCTTGCTTCTACACCTTTAATGGCCTCAAATCGTTGCTGGTGTTCCTCACTCCAGAACCTGTGTCTATCAAAGTCCACATCTGCCTGTGGGGCCGCACTAGAACCCTTTCTAGCAGCATCCTTCCTGGATCTCTTGGCTGGGAGCTTTTTCGGAGCCATTTCCTGCAAGGACACATTTGTAAAGTTAGTTTACAAGAAATTCCAATTTATCACAACAAAGGCCAATCAAACTAAAATGGTGTACACTTCTTTCTAACAAACGCAAATGTCAATGTGTAATTAGGAAAATACTTACACATCGATGCATGGGTTATTTAATAATACATATCTATATACATGCATTTACACGTATTTTTTTTATGAAAACTTGTTATATATATCCACATATATACACATTCCTTTGAAAAGAATTTCTTTATGCTACATATACAACATATATTCACATTTTTGAAAGGCATTTTTATTTACTACCTATTCACATTTTTTGAAAGGCATATATTTTTGCTACCTATTCACATATATACATTTATTTTTCAAGAGGCATTTCTATGCACCTATTTAACATATACATATTTTGAAAGACATTTTTTGTTTCTATCTATCCAACATATATATATATATATATATATATATATATATATATATATATATATTGTTTTTGAAAGGTATTTCTATGCTACCTACCCAACATCATATTTTGTTTGAAAGGTATTTTACTATTATTTTTTTCATGCTACCTATTCACATTTTTGAAAGGCATCTTCCTACCTATGTGCAAGGTATTCACCATGGTGCAGCCAACCCAGATGCTAGTCTAAAGAAAACCTCACAAGCATGTTCTCATTTCATGTATTTTTACATTCAAAACCAAAAACTTAGATTCCTAGGTCTAAGTCATGCTTTGGGCACTTTATTCTAGCTTCTACAAAACTGCCCACACCCTCACAATGGCAGCCATATGTGCACAATTCGTTCCACAAGCTAAGTTCCATGAAATCATGCGCAAATGCCATTGTGGCATTTCACCGAACACTTGGTGGGCGTATGTTTGGACATGAAAAAATGAGGCACGGGGGCAATGCAACATGCCCATTCATCTCAGAATACAACATAGGCCTACGGCCATCCTCTACAACCCCCCAATTCAAGCAAATAACCATGGATTCACATATGAATTGCTTCGTGAATTTTCCAAAAAATAAGCAACTAAAGCACTAAAACACATTAATGGAGAGCCAAAGAATCAATGGAAAGTGCACTTACTTGTAGGGATGCACAAAAACGCAACAAATTGAAGCTAAAACGCAAAAATGGTGGCTTAGGGCTGCCAAACTTGTGATTTCTGTGAGTTCCTACATCTTGGAAGGCTTGGGGAAGATTTTGGGGTGAAGAATGGCTTCACCCCTCCCCATTTTATATTTCTGGTGCAGACATGATCGCCCAAGCGAGCTAACTCTGTTTTTTTTGGTAAACCCCTTTGCAACAATTTAAACTATTCCTAGCCATGTTTATCATTTCGTTAACTCCTATGGTCACAAACAAACTAGGTACATTCAAATAAAATTCAAGAAAACTAATAAATAAGAGCATGAATTTTAAAGAACAAAATTAGAGATACTAGGCTGCCTCCTAGAAGTGCTTCTTTAACGTCTTGAGCCGGACGGGGATGATGATATGTTGATCCTAGGCCTAGCACTTGCTCGCACCTACCCCTAAGCTTTTGAGCAAAGGAAATGGCATCATGTAGTAAATGTGAAACTAACCATAGAATACCCATATTACCTTTCACTCGCCCTTGTTCCAATTTTGGTGTGATACTAATCACTACTCAAAATGAATCTTCATTTATCCTCCAATCCGCCGGATGACAAGATGCAAATGCATGCATGCTTATGATTAGGCAGTTTAAGTGCAACAATCAAACAAGTGTTATTATGTTCAATTTTACTTAAACGCTTTACGACACCCCTTTTGATGGAGCCAACTGGCTCCGAATTCAGTGGGCAAAATTGAAAGTGTAGGTTCTCAAGAAGTGAAAATACAACACAGGAAATTAAAACACAAATCATCAATCCAATGTTTATTAATGTTGCGACCATGGTTTACAAAGGTTTGGAAGACTTTGGAGATCCTAATGAGTCTTTAGAGAACAAAACATGTATTGAACCCTTTAGCTGCCCCAAGTACTAAGCATAATATCGTTTGGCGACATCGAAATTCACGAGCGAAGGCAATTCTTCATCGCACATGCTGGAAAGCACTAATGCCCCTCCCAAAAATGCTTTCTTTATGACAAAAGGTCCTTCATAATTCGGGGCCCACTTTTCCCTATGGTCTTTCTGAGCTTGGGATACTTTCTTCAAGACAAGATCCCCTTCGTTGAACTTACATGGGTGTACCTTCTTGTTGAAAGTGTTCTTCACCCGACTTTGATATAATCGTCCATGTTTCATGGCAGCCAATCTCTTACCTTCTATAAGATTCAGCCAATCAAAGCGTGCTTGGGCCCATTCCGACTCTTTCAGCCCTGACTCGGCTAGAATCCTCAAAGGGAGCATCTCGTACACTAATGAGAATGGAGTTGCCCCTGTTGATGTGCGCACCGAGGTTCGATAACCATGTAGCGAGAAATGGAGCATCTTGTGCCAATCTTTGTATGACATGATCATTTTCTGAACTATTTTCTTGATGTTCTTGTTGGCAGTCTCAACTTCCCCATTCATTTTGGGCCTATAAGGTGTGGAATTGTGATGTTGGATCTTGAAATCCTCACACATTTCCTTCATCATTTTGTTGTTCAGATTGGTGGCATTATCCGTGATAATCTTCCTGGGCAACCCATTCCGACAGATTATCTCTTTCTTGATGAACATGACCACGACACTCCTTGTCACACTGGTGTATGAAGCAACTTCAACCCATTGGGTTAAGTAGTCGATCACAACCAAAATGAAACGATGTACGTTCGAAGCCTTGGGCTCAATAGCCCCTATCACATCTATTCCCCACATGGAGAATGACCATGGCGCTGCCAAGATGTTCAAAGGCACGGGTGGAGCATTGACATTATCCGTGAATGCCTGGCACTTGTGGGATTTTCTCACATGGATACAACAATCATTTTCCATTGTGAGCCAGTAATACCCTGCCCTCAGAATCTTTTGAGCCATAGCATGCCCATTGGCATGTGTTCCAAAGGAACCCTCATGAACTTCCACCAACATATGCTCAGCCTCCCTGGCATCCACACATCGAAGCAAAATCATATATTGGTTCCTCTTGTACAGAATGCTTCCACTTAAGAAGAAACCGGCTGCTAACCTTCTCAATATTCTCTTGTCATTGTCAGAAGCCCCCTGTGGGTACTCCTTGTGTTTGATGTATCGCTTGATGTCGAGGTACCAAGGTTTACCATCTTGCTCTTCTTCTATCACGCAGCAATGTGCGGGCTTGCTGCAACATCTGAGCTCGATGTACAGCAAGTCCCCATGCGGGGTCAGCTGAAACATAGATGCTAGAGTGGCAAGCGCATTGGCCATTTGATTCTACTCTCTAGGAATGTGGTGGAAAGATATGTCATCATAGAACTCTGTCAGCTTCTTGATATAGGCTTGGTAGGGTATCAGCTTATGATCCCTAGTCTCTCATTCACCTCTCAACTGGTGGATTACCAAGGCTAAGTCTCCATATACTTTGAACAATTTGACTTTGAAGTCAATTGCTGCTTGGATCCCAAGGGCACACGCCTCATACTTGGTCATGTTGTTCATGTAGTCAAAGCCTAACCTAGCTGTGAAGGGTATGGTTTAATCATCAGGGGTAAGCAAAACCGCCCCTACTCCATGGCATAATGTATTGGACGTGTCGTCGAACCACATTATCCATTTGTCCCTATCTTCATCCTCCACCTCCTCCTCGAACAAGGTCATGATGTCCTCGTCTGGGAACTCCGGATGCATAGGTTGGTAATCATTGATGGGTTGATGAGCTAGGTAATCTGCCAAGGCACTTCCCTTTATCTCCTTTTGAGTGACATAAACAATGTTGAATTCTGATAGTAGAACCTGCCACCGATCGATCCGTCTGATGAGAGCGGGCTTTTCAAATATGTACTTGACTGGGTCCATCTTGGATACCAACCAAGTGGTGTAGCTCAGCATGTACTGCCTTAGACGATGGGCTGCCCACACCAAGGCACAACATGTCCTTTCAAGCAATGAGTAGTTCATCTCACAGGCTGTGAACTTCTTGCTTAAGTAATAGACGTCCTGTTCCCTCTTTCTGGACTCGTCATGCTACCCCAGCATACACCTCATCGACTCATCCAACACAGTCATATATAGAATGAGGGGTCTTCCAGGCACTGGTGGCACAAGCACAGGAGGATTCATAAGGCATCGCTTGATCCTTTCGAATGCCACTTGGCAGTTTTTATTCCATTGGACGAACTGGTTCTTGCACAATAGCTCGAAGAGAGGCTCACAAGTAGCGGTTAGCTATGATATGAACCTCGCTATATAGTTTAGGCATCCCAAGAAACCTCGAACTTGCTGCTCGGTACGTGGCTCGGGCATTTCAAGGATGACTTTTACTTTGTCCGGGTCCACCTCTATCCTTTTCTGGCTTACGATAAAATCGAACAATTTTTCCGACTTGACCCCAAAAGTACACTTGGCAGGATTCAACCTTAGTCGGTACTTACTCAGACTCTCGAACAACTTCCATAAGTTGATGAGGTGTCCCCCCTCGGTTTTAGACTTGGCAATCATATCATCCATGTAGACTTCAATTTCTTTATGCATCATGTCATGGAATAATGCTATCATAGCCCGTTGGTAGGTTGCTCCAACGTTCTTAAGCCCAAAAGACATCACCTTGTAGCAGAATGTTCCCCACGGGGTGACGAAGGTCGTATTTTCCATGTCCTCTGGTGCCATCTTTATTTGGTTGTAGCCCGAGAACTCGTCCATGAAAGAAAAAAAAGCAAAATTGGTTGTGTTGTCCACAAGGACATTGATGTGCGGTAAAGGAAAGTTGTCCTTTGGAATGGCTCGGTTTAGATCTCGATAGTCCATGCACATTTGCACTTGCAAATCTTTCTTGGGGGCTGGCACAATGTTGGCAAACCATTCTAGGTATCGAGCAACTGCCAAGAAGCCGACGTCAAATTGCTTTTTCACCTCTTCTCTTATCTTTAAGGACATCTTAGGTTTCATCCTTCTTAGCTTTTTCACCTATGTTGCACAATGTCGGGGTTCAAGCTGGGCATATCTGATGGAAGCTTGCTTGTGGAGCTTCTATGGAGGCTGGATCTTTGAGCTTCAATGAGGTCCTTCAATGGTGATTTTTCACCATGGAGATGCAGCGGAAGGCAAAGGAGAAGAGGAGAAGGGAGGCGCCATCCACTAGGGAATAAGCCATGGAAGAAGGAGCTTCACCACCAAGATGAGCCTTGGATAAGAAGCTTGGAAGGATGCTTCAATGGAGGAAAAGAAAGAGGGAGAGAAAGAGAGAGGGGGGGAGCACGAAATTGAAGGAATAAAAGAGGGGGAGAAGTAGAACTTTGAAGTGTGTCTCATAAGACTTTCATTCATCAAAGTTACCACAAGTGTTACACATGCTTTTATTTATAGACTAGGTAGCTTCCTTGAGAAGTTTTCTTGAGAAAACTTCCTTGAGAAGCTTCTTTGAGAAAACTTCCTTAAGAAGCTAGAGCTTAGCTACACACACCCCTCTCATAACTAAGCTCACCTCCTTGAGAAGCTTCCTTAAGAAGATTCCTAAAGAAGCTAGAGCTTAGCTACACATACCTCTCTAATAGCTAAGCTCACCTCCTTGAGATGAGAAGCTAGAACTTAGCTACACACCCCCTATAATAGCTAAGCTCACCCCCATGACAAAAAACATGAAAATACAAAAAAAAAAGTCCTTACTACAAAGACTACTCAAAATGCCCCGAAATACAAGGCTAAAACCCTATACTACTAGATGGCCAAAATACAAGGCCCAAACGAAGGAAAAACCTATTCTAATATTTACAAAGATAAGCGGGCTTATACTTGGCCCATGGGCTCGAAATCTACCCTAAGGCTCATGAGAACCCTAGGGCCTTCCCTTGGATCTCTAGCCCAATCTACTTGGAGTCTTCTACCCAATGCCCTTGCGGGATAGGATTGCATCATTCCCTCCACCTTGGAAAGGATTTGACCTCAAATCCCGAGGTTCTTCATACTCTGGGCTCCTTCCCTCAACACCTGTAAAAAGAACAAAAACATATGTATTAGTTGTGTTTGGTATGTTGAAGTAAGGTAAGGTCTGAAAACCCATTTCTTGGGCATCTTCCCATGAAGGAACATGGTTTCTCACCAACTCAATGAGTGGTGCTACAAGTATAGAAAAATATGGGACAAACCTTTTGTAAAAGTTTGTTAAGTCATGGAAGCCCCAAATTTTTCTTATACTTGGTGGAGTGGGCCACTCAGGAATGACCTTTATTCTCTTAGGGTTCATGGGAACCCCTTGATCACTATTTGAAAAATTAAGAAAAGTAACGCAATAAAACTTACCTTTTTCTGTATTTTCATATTGATTATTCCTACCAAAATGTATGACAAACCTAAGGTGTCCCATATGAGTACCTAAGTTTTTATTGAAACTAAAAATAAGAACAAACCTACCTAATGGGTCCCTATGTACACAAATCATGAAGATGTTGGGTGCATGAGTGATTTTACAAAAGAGTGTTGCACCACTCAAAACATTCATCATACCGCCTATTTTAGGGACTTGGTGCCTAATAATACCTATTTTGGGCACCAACAAAGCACAAGGATTTAAGCTTTTGCAAACCAAACCCTCATCCAACAACTTCTTTACTTGAGGAATAAACTCAAGCCCAAGAGGTGTGGCAATGCTAGCAAGTGCCTTTTTACAAAAGAGAAAATGTGGAGGTTGTCTAAGAGGGAAAGTTTCTTTAATGTTTGTCTTTATTGTAAAATGAGTTTCCTTTTTAGCTAAACTCTTGGAGGAGACACTTACCTCCTTACACTTCTCTTTAACCACTAATGGTTGTCCTTCTTCTTGGGGGTAGATTTCTTCACTAGATTCTTCCCCTTTTGCTTTTTCACTTTCACTAGAGGAAGGTGAAGTAGTAGCCTCATCTTGGCTACTATAAATGTCTTGGCCCCTCATAATCATGGTTTTTGTGGTGGGGCATTGAGAAGTAATGTGTCCTCTTCCAAGACATTTAAAGCACTTTATAGAGCTAGTTTTCTCTTGCTTACTAGCCTTAGGGGCTTGCTTTTCTATTGTCTTCCCCTTATAATCTTTGGGCTTAGAAGGTGTCACCCCTAAGATGCCTTGACCTTGGTCTTTCTTTGGATAAGAGTGAGAGCCATAAGATTTTGACGTAGACTTCTTTTTAAGTTGTTGTTCTACCCTTATTTCCCAATCTAAGTTAGCCTCTACATTGTCCTTCCTATGGAAGTATGGGAGGTTAATGTTATCCTCTTGAGGCTTTCTTTCTTTTTTTCTCCTATGGGAGTGAAGTCTAAGATGTGACCTATGCCTTCCTTCGTAATAGTCACGAAGTTCTTCACTTAGGCTTTTGCAAGAGTTATGACTACTATAGGAGGCATATTTTTCTCTTTTCATTTCTTTCATTATTTTTCTTCTTTCTTCCTCTCTTATTTTCTTTCTTTCATCTTGACTTATTTCTTCCACTCTTTTTTTTCCTTTTTCTTTTCTCTCTTGTTTTTCTTTCCATAACTTGAGGGAACTCAACTCATCTAAGATTCTAGATAAAGGGTCTTTATGACTAGTACCCTTGCCATTAACACCAGATGAATGATGACTCATGTTGGTTCCTAAGTTGTGGTTCTTTCTTGTTGGAGGTTTGAAAACAAAAGGTAAAAGAAACTATGGTTGAAACTAGCCAAAATAAACACTAAAAGAGGTGTGAAAGATAAGGTAAAAACTAATTGGTAAAATGCAAGCTATCTAGGAGATTTGACGATGGAAGGTAAAAGAAATAAGCTATGAAAGTAAGCAAGAAATGCAAACTAGGTGAATTCTAAGAGTGTTTGGATGACCACATTCAAGGTTCCCAACAAAACACTCACTATCCTAAGCAAAAATTGCCTAAAATTATTACACACAAATGGAAGTTTGGTAACCTATTGGAGGCTCCCAACACACTTCCAATGAAAGGCCTTTTTGTTACAAAAACTTGAAAGCAATGAAGGTAAGTAAATTGCAAATTACAAAATTACAAAATGGTCCTTAATTTTGGTGGTTGTTTTCTCTTTGGTGATTCACTCAATTTGGAGTGCTTCTTAGTCCAATAGCTCTTAAGGTGGTTGGCCCCTTGCTTCTGGACTCAAATTCTTCATGGGATGGCACCAATCCTCCTTCCAATTCCCTATATGGCAACCCACAAACAAGGAAACAAAGAGACAAGCAATAACCAAAGACCAAAAAAATATGAAATGAAAGCTAAACCAATGGAGTTTTAACAAGACAATTTTTCAAGGATTATTCAACAATTAAAGCAATGAAAAGGACATAGAAGCAAGCTAGGACTCAAAGAGAAACTTAGAATGGCTCTAGAGTAGAGTAAAAAAAACTGAAAAAAAAAGACTCAACAAAACTCTAGCTTTGGCACTTGTCTTCACACTAATTTTGAATTGAAATTTCCAATTATAGAATAAATTTTGAGCCAAAACAACAAGCACCCTTCCCTTTCACCCTTTTTTTTTCTGGATACTGATTTTCCTGCCAAATTGTTCGATTTTTCGTATTTTTTCCTTTTATCAAAATCACTTGTTTCTTTTTTTATAACTTTTTTCCAGATGTCTAGAAAATTCAGTAAAAATTTCAGCTCAAAATTCGAAGTAACCAATTCTCAGTAATTTTTACAAGTTTGTATGTCCAAGCTGCCAGCACCAGCGATTTGTTTCTTTAAGCATGGTATATTGATTGCCTTGGGCTTACTTTCAACCTTCCTATGTATGTTGAACTCACTAGGATTGTTTACCACAGTTTTAGGAGTTCAATATTCACTTAGGATCAACATTTCAGCCAGCAATTCAATCACCAAAACTCAAATTCACAATAGACACAATCATAAAGAAACCTAAAAGTTCAAGAAAAGGTTCACAATCAAAGACTCTCTAAGAATTTTGCATGAACATGTTAAGGACTAATTAACATGAAAGATTTGACTCAAATCAAATAATAGGCTAAAAGAATTTCATACACTCATGAACAAATGAGTTAGACAAAGAAACAAGAAAATAAAATTCAGCACAACATAAGAAATCTTATGTGACAAGTTTCATGACTAGACATGACTTCTATGACAAAACTACAATAGGTGAACAAGTCACTCTAGATTTTTGAGGCTTTCTTCTACTTTAATATTTTTGTAAGAATTTTATGGTTTAGGTTTCAGCCACAAAAAATAACAAGACAAAACTCAAAGGAACCTAAACTCAACACAATTCATGGTTCAAGAACAAGAACAAGAAATTTGAACCATAGAAAATCAAATCTAGCTTCTATAGCAAGTTTAATCGGTGGAAACTCTAAAGAATCAAGTTAAAAACATTTAGAACAAGACATGTGAGGAGATACATGGAGAAAAATGAAGAAACAACAATGGAAGAGAAGGTAAAGAAAAAAAAATTAATGGAGGTTTAAGGAGCACCTACTTGAAGCTCTTGTGCTCTGATACCACTTGATGGAAGCTTGCTTGTGGAGCTTCTATGGAGGCTGGATCTTTGAGCTTCAATGAGGTCCTTCAATGGTGATTTTTCACCATGGAGATGCAGCGGAAGGCAAAGGAGAAGAGGAGAAGGGAGGCGCCATCCACTAGGGAATAAGCCATGGAAGAAGGAGCTTCACCACCAAGATGAGCCTTGGATAAGAAGCTTGGAAGGATGCTTCAATGGAGGAAAAGAAAGAGGGAGAGAAAGAGAGAGGGGGGAGCACGAAATTGAAGGAATAAAAGAGGGGGAGAAGTAGAACTTTGAAGTGTGTCTCATAAGACTTTCATTCATCAAAGTTACCACAAGTGTTACACATGCTTTTATTTATAGACTAGGTAGCTTCCTTGAGAAGTTTTCTTGAGAAAACTTCCTTGAGAAGCTTCTTTGAGAAAACTTCCTTAAGAAGCTAGAGCTTAGCTACACACACCCCTCTCATAACTAAGCTCACCTCCTTGAGAAGCTTCCTTAAGAAGATTCCTAAAGAAGCTAGAGCTTAGCTACACATACCTCTCTAATAGCTAAGCTCACCTCCTTGAGATGAGAAGCTAGAACTTAGCTACACACCCCCTATAATAGCTAAGCTCACCCCCATGACAAAAAACATGAAAATACAAAAAAAAAAGTCCTTACTACAAAGACTACTCAAAATGCCCCGAAATACAAGGCTAAAACCCTATACTACTAGATGGCCAAAATACAAGGCCCAAACGAAGGAAAAACCTATTCTAATATTTACAAAGATAAGCGGGCTTATACTTGGCCCATGGGCTCGAAATCTACCCTAAGGCTCATGAGAACCCTAGGGCCTTCCCTTGGATCTCTAGCCCAATCTACTTGGAGTCTTCTACCCAATGCCCTTGCGGGATAGGATTGCATCATTCCCTCCACCTTGGAAAGGATTTGACCTCAAATCCCGAGGTTCTTCATACTCTGGGCTCCTTCCCTCAACACCTGTAAAAAGAACAAAAACATATGTATTAGTTGTGTTTGGTATGTTGAAGTAAGGTAAGGTCTGAAAACCCATTTCTTGGGCATCTTCCCATGAAGGAACATGGTTTCTCACCAACTCAATGAGTGGTGCTACAAGTATAGAAAAATATGGGACAAACCTTTTGTAAAAGTTTGTTAAGTCATGGAAGCCCCAAATTTTTCTTATACTTGGTGGAGTGGGCCACTCAGGAATGACCTTTATTCTCTTAGGGTTCATGGGAACCCCTTGATCACTATTTGAAAAATTAAGAAAAGTAACGCAATAAAACTTACCTTTTTCTGTATTTTCATATTGATTATTCCTACCAAAATGTATGACAAACCTAAGGTGTCCCATATGAGTACCTAAGTTTTTATTGAAACTAAAAATAAGAACAAACCTACCTAATGGGTCCCTATGTACACAAATCATGAAGATGTTGGGTGCATGAGTGATTTTACAAAAGAGTGTTGCACCACTCAAAACATTCATCATACCGCCTATTTTAGGGACTTGGTGCCTAATAATACCTATTTTGGGCACCAACAAAGCACAAGGATTTAAGCTTTTGCAAACCAAACCCTCAATATCTTGGTACGACCAAGCTAAGATGTCTTGGTAGTCTCATAGTAGAGCCACCAATTCATCTCGGATAGGTGTGGTCATGCCCATGCCAACCTTTACCTCTTTTTTTTCCTCACCAACGCCCAAGTTTATGATTTTTGTCTCTTCTTGGTGTGGCTTCATTTCTCAGTCTTCTTATTCAATCATTCCTTTTAGCTCTGGGGGAAGCCCCCCAATCTTCATCTTCTCCATCCCCAGTTTGGTTTACTAGCTACTCAAAATCAACATCTGGGTCCTTGGTATTAGTACCTTCACAAGACTCATTGTTGGATCTATACCGTTTAATCGCAACAACAATAAACATGCAGACGAATGAGAATGGGTGAGAGTACAAGAACAAATGAAGAAAAGTTGTATTTATGTATATTTGATAGCAAAAGATAAGCCGAACCAGGGAGAAACCCTAAAGCCTAGGCCCAACTAAAGGGTTTGGACTAACAAACTACATTATGTTTGCCCCAGAAATTCCGGGTTGTATGATAATTTGCCAGTGTCCCAATTCAAACTTAGGAGGGCATGGTCGCACCCTGTTTGATTGCTCTTGAGGTACTTCATTGTTGATCATGGCAACCCACCCTTCACACATCTAGCCCGCGTTGACAAAAATCTCGTTGATGTGACATAAGGGAGTTCTTTTTACTTGCGGTCCTTGCTACTGGCCCATGCTTCTGTCTCTCCTTTCTAGGGCGCTTCTCCTCATGTCAACGTGTATAGGCTTATATCCTAGCCCGAACCTTTTGTGGTTCTCTTTGAACTCCACCAAGCTCGCTACGTGTTAGTTGGTTAATACGACTAACTTTTGTGTAAAAAAACTGCATAAATTGTATTAGACTCCTTCCATTTATAGTTATTTTTGTAGTGCTGTAATTACTTTTTGTTAAATATAGGTAATAAGTACTGAGTATCCCACTTTTGTGTATTTAATAACCTTTCTGTTTCAATTTCAGGTTAAATAAGCAAGTTTGTGGAAGTGCTGATTTTGAGTTGCTCGCTAAGCCAATTCTATGGCTCAGTGAGCCATCCACTAAGCGTAGCAATTCATGGCTAAGTGCGTAGAAGATCCTAGAAGCAGATGAGTTATCATGATGTGCTCAGCGAGAATCAATTAGCTAAGTGCATCGCTTGAACCTCCAGGCTGAGGGAGCATGACTGGCACTAAGCCAAAAGTCACTTACATGCATTAAGCAAGCCTATCTTCCGCTAAGCACGCGCCTCTCAACGAAATTGCTTATATAAAGCTAAATCTCAAAATGAAAGGGGGTTGTTTAGTTTTTTGGAGAGTTTGGCTGTGGAAGAGACTGGAGAGAACCGAGCTTGAAGAGGAAGCTATCTTGCCGAGCATTGGACGAGATTTTGAGTGATTGTGAGGTTCCTAGAGGTGGAGGAGACATCCCCACTACCTGTAATTCTTCAATCTTTCACTTTCTCTTCTCTTTGTTGTAAAAGAAGCCTCCCTACTATGGAGAGCTAAATCCTTAGTTGGTTCTTCCTATGGGGTACTTGATGTAAATAATGTTATATCTATCTAATGATGTTGCATGTGTTCTTTGTGCTATTAGTACTTCAGTTTAGTATGCCTTTGCCTTGATCACATAGATGCATGCTTAGTTAGGGTAATTCAACATTGGGAAATGGTTTGATCCTTAGAACTTGATAGGACGGGGCTAGTTTATCATATTTTCACGAGGGATCGGGGTACGGTAACCTAGTTGTTGGTATGTATGTCTTAATGTAGTTCTAGTCAAGTTTAGTCCAACAAGAGGGATCCGAGGATGATGCTTGATTAGGATTAGGCTAAACATGCATGAGACATCGAGGTTTAGTATTCCAGGTGACAACATAGAACAGAGAAACATTGTTAGGTAGAGAACATCTTTAATAACATCAGTCATCCAGCAGGAAGACCAAAAAGTTCTTTATTTGTCTTCACACACCACTACTCACGTGATTTTCTATTGAATAGTTTAGTTTACATACCTGTCCATACCACGCACCAAACTTTCATCCAAAGGCACTTATTTACTGAACCACAACTTTACCAAGTAAAACAAGTTCCTCGAGAGTTCGATATTCGGTTCTTACCATTTTATACTACTTGTGCGATCTAGTGCACTTGCCGGTCATCGAATAAGTTTTTGGCACCGTTGCTGGGGAGCTTCTTTCTATTTGGAAAGTTTAGTTCAGTTCTTTAAGTGCCTATTCTTTATTCTTTAATTATTTGTGAATATTTGCTTTTGATTCATATTTGTTTTCTTCTTGAATTGGATAACCCCTATTGCTGTCAGTATTTTGTATGCATAGATCTCCTGCAGGTAGTTTAGCTTATCTGGAAGAATAAGCTCAATCTTTTGATTCAACATCATGGAGATTATTATTTCCGTTCCACTAATAACTTGTGATTTTTGCCGAAGGGAGCATTACCAGGATAATTGTTATATGTACTCCACAAATAACTCTGGGTGGAGACAGTTAACTCCCTATAATCAGTATGAAGAGCAAAGAGTCCCCGATCTTGACATTGTGTTTGCAGAATTCATGGCATATCATGCTAGTTCTAAAGCTAATCATAATGCAATACAAAAGCAGGAGATTCAATGTGCTAAAGTTTTTTTTGAAGATTATCAAGGGGAACTAGAGTCACAATTCTACTATCAAAATGAATTAGAAAGGAGTTTCAATCTGGACATTTTGTTAATGCAATTCAAGGATACAATTGGATCAATTCAACGGGCATTTAAAAGTGCAGAAATTCAGGTTGGTAAGCTGGTAGAAGAAGTGACTCAAGCTATGAGCAGAAGAGAAGAAGAGATTGTAAAGGTTGACACTCAAGAGGAGAGCCCTGTGAATGAGCATGATTTAGAAGAAGAAGATAAGGAGAAAGCGCAACAATGGAAACAATGCTTACAAACACACACTCAACAAGAAGATAATTTCCAAGTTAACACATGTTCTCATCAACTGACTATCAAAGAAGAAAGGCATGAAGACCATGAGGCTTCAATCATTCTAGGACAACCCTGTCTGACATTTGCTAGTTGTGTTTTCGACATGGGTAAAGGTAAATTGGAACTGAATGTAGATGATCAAAAGATCTCGTTTGAATTAATTGAAGCAATAAAACACCCAGATGACAGTAAAGATTGGTTTGAAGCAGAAATATCGGAGCAGGAGATGAAATTAACAGCCTCAGCCATGATATTACAGACGCCTAGGGAGAAAGAATTTGAATATGTGACAGAATGGCTAGTCAATGAAGATGGAGGAAGAATGCTAGCTTGTATTCAAGAGCTGGGGGATCCAGACGATGAATCTATTAGTCATGTGATGCTTGAAGAATTGGAAAACAATAGACCAAAAGAAAAACCCAAAGTAGAATTAAAGACCCTTCCGGCACATCTAAAGTATGTATTCTTGGAGGACAATGAGACCAAACCTGTTATAATTAGCAGCTCCTTGCAGAAGAAAGAAGAGGATCAACTGGTACAGATTCTGAAAAGTCACAAAGCCGCTATTGGTTGGCTCATCTCTGATATAAAAGGAATCAGTCCCTCATATTGTATGCACAAAATTAATATGGAAGCTAATTACAAGCTAGTGAGACAACCTCAAAGATGGTTGAATCCAATAATGAAAGAAGAAGTAAGAAAGGAAGTACTCAAGTTGTTAGAGGCAGGGCTCATTTACCTAATCTCGGATAGTTCGTGGGTTAGTCATGTTCAAGTTTTTCTGAAAAAGGGAGGTATGACAATGATACAGAATGATAGAGATGAGCTAATTCCTACAAGAACAGTTACTGGGTGGGGGATATGTATAGATTATAGGAAGCTAAATGAAGCCACCAGGAAAGACCATTACCCGCTTCCCTTCATGGATCAAATGCTTGAGAGACTTGCAGGGCAATGTTTTTACTATTTCTTAGATCGATACTCGGGCTACAATCAAATTGCAATGGATCCTCAGGATCAAGAAAAGACAGCTTTCACATGTCCTTTTGGTGTATTTGCTTATCGCCGTATGTCGTTCGGTTTATGTAATGCCCCAGCTACTTTCTAGAGATGTATGATGGCAACTTTTGCTAACATGGTAGAGAAATGTATTGAAGTTTTTATGGATGATTTCTCTGTCTTTGGTGCATCTTTTGAAAATTGCCTAGAAAATTTAGAGAAAGTGTTACAATGTTGTGAAGAATCTAATTTGGTGCTCAACTAGGGAAAATGTCACTTTATGGTTCAAGAAGGTATCGTGCTGGGACACAAGATTTCTAGAAGAGGAATTGAGGTGGATAAGGCAAAGATTGAGGTTATTGATAAACTTCCACCTCCAGTTAATGTTAAAGGCATACGAAGTTTTTTGGGTCATGCTGGATTCTATCGGTGATTCATTAAAGACTTTTCCAAAATTGCTAAACCACTGAGTAATCTGCTGAACAAGGATGTTGTGTTCATGTTTAATGATGAATGTTTAGAAGCCTTTAATACCCTTAAAGCCAAGTTGGTCTCTGCTCTTGTGATCACAGCACCAGACTGAGGACAAGAGTTTGAATTAATGTGTGATGCAATTGATTATGCAGTAGGTGCTGTGCTGGGACAACAAAAGGGTAGAATTTTTCATACCATTTACTATGCCAGCAAAGTCTTGAATGATGCTCAGATCAATTATGCCACCACTGAGAAAGAATTGCTGGCAATTGTTTATGCACTTGAGAAATTCAGATCTTATTTGGTGGGGTCAAAAATAGTAATTTACACTGATCATGCAGCAATTAAATATTTGTTGTGCAAAGCTAATTCCAAACCATGACATATCAGATGGATATTGTTACTTCAAGAATTTGATTTAGTCATCAAGGACAAGAAGGGGTCAGAAAATGTGGTAGCAGACCACTTATCCAGATTAGTCAATGAGGAGGTCGCTTTAAAGGAGGTTGAAATAAAAGAAGAATTTCCTGATGATTTTTTGTTTTTGATTGCAGAGAGACCATGGTTTGCTGACATGGCAAAATTTAAGGCAGCTGGGATCATTCCCAAAGACCTCACTTGGCAGCAGCAGAAGAAATTTTTCCATGACGCACAATTTTATATATGGGATGATCCACACTTGTTCAAGGTAGGTGCAGATAATCTCCTCAGAAGATGGGTGACAAGTGAGGAAGTGATGCAATCCTACCCCGCAAGGGCATTGGATAGAAGATTCCAAGTAGATTGGGCCAGAGATCCAAGGGAAGGCCCTAGGGTTCTCATTAGCCTTAGGGTAGATTTCGAGCCCATGGGCTAAGTATGAGCCCACTTATCTTTATAAATATTAGAATAGGTTTGTCCTTCGTTTGGGCCTTGTATTTTGGCCATTCTAGTAGTATAGAGTTTTAGCCTTGTATTTCGAGGCATTTTGAGTAGTCTTTGTAGTAGGAATTTTTTTTTTTTGTATTTTCATGTATTTTGTCATGGGGGTGAGCTTAGTTATTATCGGGGGTGTGTAACTAAGCTCTAGCTTCTCATCTCAAGGAGGTGAGCTTAGCTATTAGAGAGGTATGTGTAGCTAAGCTCTAGCTTCTTTAGGAATCTTCTTAAGGAAGCTTCTCAAGGAGGTGAGCTTAGTTATGAGAGGGGTGTATGTAGCTAAGCTCTAGCTTCCCAAGGAAGTTTTCTCAAAGAAGCTTTTCAAGGAAGTTTTATCAAGAAAGCTTCTTAAGGAAGCTACCTAGTCTATAAATAGAAGCATGTGTAACACTTGTTGTAACTTTGATGAATGAGAGTCTTATGAGACACAACTCAAAGTTCAACTTCTCTCCCTTTTTCTTCCTTCAATTTCGTGCTCCCCCCTCTCTCTTTCTCTCCCTCTTTCTTTTCCTCCATTGAAGCATCCTCTCCATGCTTCTTATCCAAGGCTCATCTTGGTGGTGAAATTCTTTCTTCCATGGCTTATTCCCTAGTGGATGGCGCCTCCTCTCACCTCTTCTCCTTTGTCTTCCACTGCATTTCCATATTGGAAAATCACCATTAAAGGACCTCATTGAAGCTCAAAGATCCAGCCTCCATAAAAGCTCCCCAAGCAAGCTTCCATCAAGTGGTAATCAGAGCACAAGAGCTTCAAGTAGGTGCTCCTTAAACCTCAATTAATTTTTTTGCTTTACTTTCTCTTCCATTGTTGTTTCTTCATTTTTCTTTATGTATCTCCTCACATGTCTTGTGATAAATGTTGTTAACATGATTCTTTAGAATTTCCACTGATTGATCTTGCTATAGAATTTAGATTTCATTTTTTATGGTTCAAATTTCTTGTTCTTGTTCTTGAACCTTGAATTGTGTTGAGTTTAGGTTCCTTTGAGTTTTGTCTTGTTATTTTTTGTGGCTGAAACCTAAACCATAAAATTCTTACAAAAATATTAAAGTAGAAGAAAACCTCAAAAATCTAGAGTGACTTGTTCACCTATTGTAGTTTTGTCATAGAAGTCATGTTTAGTCATGAAACTTGTCACATAAGATTTCTTATGTTGTGCTGAATTTTTTTCTTGAGTGTATGAAATTAATTTATCCTATTATTTGATTTGAGTCAAATCTTTCATGTTAATTAGTCCTTAACATGTTCATGCAAAATTCTTAGAGAGTTTTTGATTGTGAACCTTTTCTTGAACTTTTAGGTTTCCTTTTGATTGTGTCTATTGTGAATTTGAGTTTTGGTGATTGAATTGCTGGCTGAAATGTTGATCCTAAGTGAATATTGAACTCTTAAAACTTTGGTAAACAATCCTAGTGAACTCAACATACATAGGAAGGTTGAAAGTAAGCCCAAGGCAATCAATATACCATTCTTAAAAAAAAAAATCGCTGATGCTGCCAGCTTGGACATACAAACTTGTAAAAGTTATTGAAAATTGGTTACTTTGAATTTTGAGCTGAAATTTTTACTGAATTTTCTGGACATCTGAAAAAAATTAATAGAAAAATAACCAGGTGGTTTGGATAAAAGGAAAAAATAATAAAAATCACACAAATTGGCAGAAAAATCAGTATCCAGAAAAAAAAAAGTGAAAGGGAAGTGTGCTTGTTGTTTTGGCTCAAACTTTGTTCTATAATTGGTTCCTATCTTATACCAATCTTAGTTCCTAAATTTCAATTGAAAATTACTGTGAAAACAAGTGTCAAAGCTAGAGGTTTGTTGAGTCTTTTTTTAATAGTTTTTTTTACTCTACTCTAGAGTCATTCTAAGTTTCTCTTTGAGTCCTAGCTTGCTTCTATGTCCTTTACATTGCTTTAATTGTTGAATAATCCTTGAAAAATTGTCTTGTTAAAACTCCATTGGTTTAGCTTTCATTTCATTTTTTTTGGTCTTTGGCTATTGCTTGTCTCTTTGTTTCCTTATTTGTGGGTTGCCATATAGGGAATTGGAAGGAGGATTGGTGCCATCGCTTGAAGAATTTGAGTCAAGAAGCAAGGGACCAACCACCTTAAGAGTTATTGGACTAAGAAGCACTCCAAATTGAGTGAATCACCAAATAGAGAACAACCACCAAAATTGAGGACCATTTTGTAATTTTGTAATTTGCAATTTACTTACCTTCATTGCTTTCAAGTTTTGTAACAAAAAGGTCTTTCATTGGAAGTGTGTTGGGAGCCTCCAATAGGTTACCAAACATCCATTTGTGTATAATAATTTTAGGCAATTTTTCCTTAGGACAGTGAGTGTTTTGTTGGGAACCTTGAATGTGGTCATCCAAACATTCTTAGGATTCGCCTAGTTTACATTTCTTGTTTACTTTCATTGCTTATTTCCTTTACCTTCCATTGTCAAACCGCCTTGATAGCTTTCCTTTTACCAATTAGTTTTTTACCTTATCTTTCACACCTCTTTTAGTGTTTATTTTGGCTAGTTTCAACCATAGTTTCTTTTACCTTTTCTTTTCAAACCTCCAACAAGAAAGAACCACAACTTAGGAACCAACATGAGTCATCATTCATCTAGTGTTAATGGCGAGGGTACTAGTCATAAAGACCATTTATCTAGAATCTTAGATGAGTTGAGTTCCCTAAAGTTATGGAAAGAAAAACAAGAGAGAAAAGAAAAAGGGAAGAAAAGAGTGGAAGAAATAAGTCAAGATGAAAGAAAGAAAATAAGAGAGGAAGAAAGAAGAAAAATAATGAAAGAAATGAAAAGAGAAAAACATGCCTCCTATAGTAGTCATAACTCTTGCAAGAGCCTAAGTGAAGAACTTCGTGACTATTATGAAGGAAGTGTTGAAGCAAAGCTTCATGGTGAGTCAAATGTGATTCAAAGTTGTTTTTGATGATAACAATGATGATGACAAAGGTGATGACAAAAAGCTCAAAGATCAATCAAAGAACAACTCAAGTGAATCAAGAACAATTCAAGAGTTCAAGAATCAAGAAGAATTCAAGACTCAAGAAGAAAGCCTAGAATCAATAATCAAGAATCAAGATTCAAGATTCAAGATCTCAAGAATCAAGATCAAGATTCAAGACTCAAGATTCAAGAATAAAGAAAAGACTCAATCAAGATAAGTATTAAAAGGTTTTTCAAAACTTTGAATAGCACATGAGTTTTTGACAAAACCTTTTACCAAAGAGTTTTTACTCTCTGGTAATCGATTACCATATTGTTGTAATTGATTACCAGTAGCAAAATGAGTTTGAAAAAGTTTTCAAACTGAATTTACAATGTTCCAATTATTTTCAAAAAGCTGTAATCGATTACAATGTTTTGGTAATCGATTACCAGTGCCCTTGAACGTTGAAATTCAAATTCAAATGTAAAGAGTCACATCCTTTCACTTAAAAGCCTTGTGTAATCGATTACACTAATATGGTAATCGATTACCAGTGACCGTTTCTGATAAATCAAAAGATGTAACTCTTCAAAAAGGTTTTTGACTTTTTCAAATTGGTTTTAAGTTTTTCTAAAAAGTTATAACTCTTCTAAATGGTCTTCTTGACCATACATGAAGATTCTATAAAACCAAGGCTTTGTTTTGCAAATTAAATTAATTCCTTCATACTTTTTACACTTATTCAAACAATCCTTTACAAGCCTTGAATCTCTTTGAACTTCTTCTTCTTCTTTGTACCTAAAGCTTTATGAAGTTTTCTGGTTTTCTAAACCTTGAAAACTTGTACTATTCATCTTTTCATTCTCTTCTCCCTTTGCCAAAAAGAATTCGCCAAGGACTAACTGCCTGAATTCATTTTGTGTCTCTCTTCTCCCTTTTCCAAAAGAACAAAGGACTAACCGCCTGAATTCTTTTGTGTCTCCCTTCTCCCTTGTCAAAGAATTCAAAACGACACAGTCTGAGAATTCTTTTGATTCTCCCCTTTCCCTAATACAAAAGTGTTCAAAGGACTAACCGCCTGAGAATTCTTTTGTATCCCCATTCACAAAGTATCAAAGGTTTAACAGCCTGAGATCTTTGTCTCAACACATTGGAGGGTACATCCTTTGTGGTACAAGTAGAGGGTACATCTACTTGGGTTCGACTGAGAACAAGAGAGGGTACATCTCTTGTGGATCAATTCTAGTGGAGGGTACATCCACTAGGTTCAAAGAGAACAAAGGAAGGTACATCCCTTGTGGATCTTTGCTTGTAAAAGGATTTTTACAAGGTTGAAAGAAATCTCAAGGACCGCAGGTCGCTTGGGGACTGAATGTAGGCACGGGTTGTTGCCGAACCAGTATGAAAACTCTTGTGTGTCTGTTTCATTCTTCCCTACTCTTTTACTTTCCGCTGTGCATTTAATTTCCACTTTTACTTTCTGTTAAGTTTCTCTTCTACTCCATATTCTCTTAACAACATAAGTAATAGCCTTAGAAAAGTAATTTTTTAATTAGTAAAGGTTTAGGAATAATTAATTCAACCCCCTCTTTTTAATTATTCTGAGGCCACTTGATCCAATAGGAAGGCATAGGTCACATCTTAGACCTCACTCCCATAGGAGAGAAAAGGAAAGAAAGCCTTAAGAGGCTAACATTAACCTCCCATACTTTCATTGGAAGGACAATGTAGAGGCTAACTTAGATTAGGAAATAAGGGTAGAGCAACAACTTAAAAAGAAGTCTACGTCAAAATATTATGGCTCTCACTCTTATCCAAAGAAAGGCCAAGGTCAAGGCATCTTAGGGGTGACACCTTCTAAGCCCAAATATGATAAGGGGAAGACAATAGAAAAGCAAGCCCCTAAGGCTAGTATGCAAGAGAAAACTAGCTCTATAAAGTGTTTTAAATGTCTTGGAAGAGGACACATTACTTCTGAATGCCCCACCACAAAAACCATGATTATGAGGGGCCAAGACATTTATAGTAGCCAAGATAAGGCTACTACTTCACCTTCCTCTAGTGAAAATGAAGAAGCAAAAGGGGAAGAATCTAGTGAAGAAATCTACCCCCAAGAAGAAGGACAACCATTAGTGGTTAAAGAGAAGTGTAAGGAGGTAAGTGTTTCCTCCAAGAGGTTAGCTAAAAAGGAAACTCATTTTACAATAAAGACAAACATTAAAGAAACTTTCCCTCTTAGACAACCTCCACATCTTCTCCTTTGTAAAAAGACACTTGTTAGCACTGCCACACCTCTTAGGCTTGAGGTTATTCCTCAAGTAAAGGAGTTATTGGATGAGGGTTTAGTTCATAAGAGCTTAAATACTTGTGCTTTGTTGGTGCCCAAAATAGGTATTAATAGGCACCAAATCCCTAAAATAAGTGATATGATGAATGTGTTGAATGTTGAGACCCTCTTTTGTAAAATCAGTCATGCATCCAACATCTTCATGATTCATGTACATAGGGACTCATTAGGTAGGGTTGTCTTATTTTTGGTTTTAATACAAAGATAGGTGCTCATATGGGACACCTTAGGTTTGTCATACTTTTTGGTAGGAATAATCAATATGAAAATACAAAAAAGGTATGTTTTATTGTGTTACTTTTCTTAATTTTTCAAATAGTGATCAAGGGGTTCCCATGAATCCTAAGAGAATAAAGGTCATTCCTGAGTGGCCCACTCCACCAAGTATAAGAAAAATTTGGGGCTTCCATGACTTAACAAACTTTTACAAAAGGTTTGTCCCATATTTTCTATACTTGTAGCACCACTCATTGAGTTGGTGAGAAACCACATTCCTTCATGGGAAGATGCCCAGGAATACATATGTTTTTGTTCTTTTTACAGGTGTTGAGGGAAGGAGCCCAGAGTATGAAGAACCTCAAGATTTGAGGTCAAATCCTTTCCAAGGTGGAGGGAATGATGCAATCCTACCTCACAAGGGTATTGGATAGAAGACTCCAAGTAGATTGGGCCAGAGATCCAAGGGAAGGCCCTAGGGTTCTCATTAGCCTTAGGGTAGATTTCGAGCCCATGGGCTAAGTATGAGCCTGCTTATCTTTGTAAATATTAGAAAAGGATTTTCCTTCGTTTGGGCCTTGTATTTTGGCCATTCTAATAGTATAGGGTTTTAGCCTTGTATTTCGAGGCATTTTGAGTAGTCTTTGTAGTAGGAATTTTTTTTGTATTTTCATGTATTTTGTCATGGGGGTGACCTTAGCTATTATAGGGGGTGTATAGCTAAGCTCTAGCTTCTCATCTCAAGGAGGTGAGCTTAGCTATTAGAGAGGTATATGTAGCTAAGCTCTAGCTTCTTTAGGAATCTTCTTAAGGAAGCTTCTCAAGGACGTGAGCTTAGTTATGAGAGGGGTGTATGTAGCTAAGCTCTAGCTTACCAAGGAAGTTTTCTGAAAGAAGCTTCTCAAGGAAGTTTTCTTAAGAAAGCTTCTCAAGGAAGCTACCTAGTCTATAAATAGAAGCATGTGTAACACTTGTTGTAACTTTGATGAATGAGAGTCTTGTGAGACACAATTCAAAGTTCAACTTCTCTCCCTTTTTCTTCCTTCAATTTCGTGCTCCCGCCTCTCTCTTTCTCTCCCTCTTTCTTTTCCTCCATTGAAGCATCCTCTCCAAGCTTCTTATCCAAGGCTCATCTTGGTGGTGAAGCTCCTTCTTCCATGGCTTATTCCCTAATGGATTGCGCGTCCCCTCACCTCTTCTCCTTTGTCTTTCGCTGCATCTCCATGGTGGAAAATCACCATTAAAGGACCTCATTGAAGCTCAAAGATCCAGCCTCCATAGAAGCTCTGCAAGGAAGCTTCCATCAGGAAGCCAAGGGTATATTGTGGAACTGTCATAATTCACCATGTGGAGGGCATTATGGTGGAGACGAAACAGTGGCTAAGGTCTTACAGTCAGAATTTTTCTGGCCAACGCTCTTCAAAGATGCCCATCACCATGTCTTAAAGTGTGATCAATGCGAAAGCATGGGAGAAATTTCCCGGAGGAATGAAATACCTCTTCAAAACATTATGGAAGTTGAAGTTTTTGATTGTTGGGGTATTGATTTCATGGGTCCTTTCCCTTCATCTGCAGGTAATGAGTATATTTTGGTGGTTGTTGATTACGTGTCTAAATGGGTGGAAGCTGTGGCCACTCCAAGAAATGATGTTAAGGCTGTGGAAAAGTTTATGAAGAAAAATATTTTTGCTTGATTCGGGGTGCCTCGAGTTTTGATTAGTGATGGTGATTCACATTTTTGTAATGCTCAGCTTCAAAAGGTGTTGAGTCAATATCATGTGAATCATAAGGTAGCATCACCCTATTACCCTCAAACTAATGGCCAAGCTGAAGTATCCAACAGAGAATTAAAGAAGATATTAGAGAAAATAGTGGCATCAACCAGAAAAGATTGGTCAATCAAACTCGAAGATGAAATATGGGCTTACAGAACTGCATACAAGACCTCAATTGGCTTATCTCCTTTTCCACTGGTGTGTGGAAAATCATGTCATTTACCAGTTGAAATGGAACACAAAGCATATTGGGCTCTGAAATTCCTAAATTTTGATGAGAAGGCATCTAGGGAGAAAAGGAAGATTCAACTTTTGGAATTAGAAGAAATGCGACTGACAGCGTATGAATCTTCAAAAATCTACAAGAAAGAGTCAAAGCCTATCACGATAAAAAGCTGTTGAAGAGAGATCTTAAATCGGGACTGTCATACCCTAATTTCGTTCGGGGACCATCTGTTTGTTGGGATGCGACCCTCGTTTGACCACTTCGAGGTACTCGGCACCCATCGTTAGGCGATCCGTGAAGTTCCGTGACATGCCGGAAGTCAAAAGAAAGCATTGTTACACAATCCATGAAGTTCCGTGACATGCCAGAATTCAAAACGAAGTGCTAATGCGCAATCTGTAAAGTTCCATAACATTCCAGAAGCCAAATAAGGGATGATTACGTAATCCTTAAGGTTTCGTGACATTACGGAAAGAAAACAAGTATCGTTACGTAATTCGTAAAGTACCGTAACGTTACGGAAAAAGAATCAGCAAAAAAAGGCAGGGGGTGTATTTAGTAAACAGGGGGTGCAAATAGAAACCAGGCCCACTTGGGCCTTCCAGGAAGTTCTCCAGAAGGAGGTGCCTTTTGGAGGAAGCAACCTAGCTCGCTTGGGCGAGCTGGGTGGCAAGCTCCTCCCTCATTTTCCTATAAATAGGAGGAGGAGGGAAGAACAAAAATGTTCAACCCTCCTGGTATCTGAGAATCACTTAAAATTAGTGAGAAAAATTGTTTCCGTGAAGAAAATCCAGGCCGAGGTGCTTCCGTAACGCTTCCGAGACGTTTCCGTGGGCGATTTCGCGAAGGTTTTCCACCGTTCTTCATTGTTCTTCGTTGTTCTTCGGTCTTCAACCGGTAAGTTCCCGAAATCAAACTTTTTAATTCATTCTATGTACCCTTAGAGGTCCCCATTTGTTTCGCATGCTTTTATTTTTATTTCATTTAATTTCCGTACCCCCTTTTGATGTGCTTTAGTCATTTATTTAAGTCATTTTCTCGCCTAATCTAAAATAAAATAAATTTCCACCGATCATTCGTATTGCAACATCTTTTAATTTCTGTTAAAATGAAATCCGACCGTTCGGTCATGGCGTAACCACGTTTAAAACCAAAAAGAGGCAAAATAATAATATAATAATAAAAAATATCTTTTAGTAAAATAATAAAAAAAATCAATCGGACGTTTTTCTTTGGGATTTTTCTTTCTTAATCGAATTGACTAATAACCAAATTGAAACTAAGGCTAAAATCAATTCATAAATCAAACTTTTGTAATCACCTAAAAAAGCCATTTTTAAAGGTCCAACGCCTTGAAATGGTCTTTTCCGCTTTTATTGGTTAAACTTAGATTTCTAAAGGCCTAAAATCAACATGTAGCTTTATTACCTCTTTCAAAAATAATAAGAGATCATTAATGGTTCAATGCCTTAATGTTTTCTCTCCTTTCAAAAAGAACCAAAAGATTGTTTAATGGTTCAACGCCTTAAATGACCTTTCAATCAAAATATATCTTGCAAAAAATAAAGGGGATAAAAACAATTTAACCAGCGCTTAGTTCTCAAAGAACTACGTAGGTCTGATTTCCTTATCACAATTGAGGAATACGTAGGAGCAAGGGAAACACCCTCGTCGACCACAAAAAGATAAAATATATATAAAAAGCATAACAAGACATAGGAACGTGAAAAAGGGATGATAACACAAATTGAAGTCATATTTGCACATTTGATTAAAGGTTGCCGTCTCTTGCGATGGACGTGTGGGCTGCTAATACCTTCCCCGTGCGTAAATACAACTCTCGAACCTTTCACTTAAAGTTCGTAGACCACGTCTTTTTCGGTTTTTTTCAACATTTTCCTCAAATAAATGTTGGTTGCGACTTCGCGCGTAATCCTTTCTTGGAAGACGCACCCGCGAGTCACGCATCACCCTCCCGCCGAAGGGTAGGTTGCGACAGTTGGCGACTCCACTGGGGATGTTTTTAGAGAGTTAGGCCATTTACTCTCGTGCAATGTTTTATCATGACTTTCTCCTTTGTTGGTTTCCCTTTATTTTTCTTATGTTCTTGTATATATAACTCTTTGATGCTTTTAGTGTGTTTTAAAATGTATGCATGAGGGAAATATTTATTCATTTGATGCACACAAACACCAACACTATTTGCACACACGGTGAGTTGAAAAAGGGCCCTATACCCGGGTTCGTGGGAATATAAGGAGTGGAGGTGAATCTGTGATCATGCTAGGTCTTCGACTTGCTTGATTACAGTGAATCCTCATCTTGAGTTTTTCTCTTTGATAACATATTGTTGCTAGTAGTCCCTAGAGCTGCAATATGTTCTTCGAAAGGGATGATACCTCTAGAGACCATCAAGAGAGATATGACCACCTTGGGAATTATCACTAAAAGCCCTTTTAGCTCCCTCCCATATAGGTCCCTTAAATAAGGGCACGAAGCAGACACGTTGCGTGCCATTTTTCACACTGCCATGCATAAGTGTCATGTACCCTTTTGCTTATATTTGTTTGTGAATATTGTCGTACTATGTACATCCCCGTGTTGTGCCTTTCGCATATGCATCATGCACGGGTTCTGTCTTGATCCCTTCTCTTCTGGCAAACCAACAAAGGGTCCGTGTCGCCTTCTTAAATTCATACGTCGGGCACTGTGCTACCCCAAGACGTTGTATCTAAGAAGGAGACAATTTCCCGAGCTCCCGTATTCATAAATTGCATCTGTGTCATATGCATTTCTTCATGCATTCATCCATTCCACCCATGATAGATGTCAGAGTTTTGATTCGCACTAGATTTTGTTTCACTTTAGTAAAGCATGGGATCAAGTCAAACGCCTTCGCTTCAAAAGAGGTTCTATCAAGTCAAGGTCAAGAGCCTAGGAATCACCAATCTAAAAGAGCTAGGGCAGTTGATGGGTCAGCTCCAGCGGCAAACTTTTCGCAAAGCTTACAGTAAAATCTGGGACCTAGCCATGGCAGAAGTCTCCACAGAGGACATTGCCTCCCTCGCCCAATATTATGATCAGCCGTTGAGATGCTTCACTTTTGGGGATTTCCAGCTATCACCCATGGTGGAAGAATTTGAAGAGGTCCTAGGATGTCCTCTAGGGGGAAGGAGACCATACCTCTTCTCAGGGTTCTATCCCTAATTAGCTAGAATTTCTAAGATAGTCCAAATCTCGGCGCAGGAATTAGACCACAGAAAGCAAGTCGAAAATGGGGTGGTTGGAATAGTGAGAAAATGTTTGGAGGCAAAAGCAAGAATCTTGGCAGGTAGAGGTGAATAGGACCCGTTCATAGACATTCTCGCACTGTTGATCTTCGGAGGAGTCCTCTTTCCAAATATGGATGGGTTGGTGGACCTAGCAGCGATCGACGCTTTTCTCACCTCTCATGACCACAAGGAAAGCCCGATTGTCGCTATGCTAGCCGACCTATATGACACCTTTGACAGAAGATGTGAGAAGAGCAGTACGAGGATTGTTTGCTGTACTCCGGCTCTTTATGTATGGTTGGTTTCACACCTTTTTTGCCAAGAGGTGAGGCATGCTTGCCCGCTAGAAAGCCACCGTTCATGCACAGAGAATGGAGGGGCAAATTGGGACCGACTCTTAGCAAACAAAGAAGGAGTGTCTGTCAACTAGTTCCCTCGATGGAAAGAAGGAAGAACCGGGGTTCTTATTTCGTGCGGAGGATTTCTGAATGTTCCCTTGATGGGGACAAGGGGTTGCATCAGTTACAATCTCGTTCTTGCTATAAGGCAACTTGGCTACCCTATGAAAGGGGCACCACTAGAGGAAGAGCTCGCGCCTGTCATTTCATGAGGTTTCAATAAGACCAACGTGGAGACACTTCAGAAGGTCCGCAAGGCATGGGAGGTGGGGCAAAAGAAGGACAAAGAACTCAGGGGCAGTAACAATGGGCCCATCGGTGGCTACCATAAGTGGTTGAAAGCCCACGTGCAAGGTTTGGATTGGCTCCCGAGTTTGAGAACCACTAAAAGTGAGGAAGTTGAGGCACCAGAGAAAGATGAAGAGGTGCAGGCCTTTAGGACAGAACTCGAGCAAGCCCAAACAGTCAAAGAAAGGTTCAAATCAGCAGCTCTTAAAATCCGAAAGGAGAATGCCGAACTGAGAGATATAAATATAGCTACCACCAAGGCCTTGGAACATGAGACCAAGAGGGCTCGTAGGGAAGAGCACGGCCGGAACAAGTTCCGAAGGGCTCTGTGGGGCAGTAACAACGAGCTTAAGCTCCAGAGTGAGGAAAGGGACCAATCACGAGTAAACAATTTGATCTTGAAAGATGAGTTGAAGGTTTGCTCAAGGTCCAAAAGAAACTTGTCTTAGCGGTTATGCGAGACAGAGACCAACATGTTAGCAATCATCAGCAAATACCAAGAAGAGCTAAATCTAGCCATGGCCCACAAGCATAAAGTGGCGGACGAGTATGCCCAAGTGTACGTGGAAAAGGAGGCTAGAGGAAGGGTGATCGACTCGTTACATCAAGAGGCAACAATGTGGATGGACCGATTTACTCTTACCTTGAACGGGAGTCAAGAACTTCCCCGATTGCTAGCCAAGGCAAAAGCGGTGGCAGACACCTACTCCGCCCCCGAGGAGATCCACGGACTTCTCGGCTATTGTCAGCATATGATAGATTTAATGACCCATATAATCAGAAACTGCTAGGAAAATTGTATTGTCACTCAGATCTTGACTAGTTATAACTTTTGGAATAAAATGAGTTTATCCCATGTTTTTTTCTACTCCAAAGACCAGTGCAAATCAAATCACTCCCGCATTTTATCTCTAGCATGCATTCATTTTTCTTTACCTACTCCTCACGTTTGGTTTTTTAGGAAAAACACCATAACTAAACGCGCCCCAAGGCATCCCTATCGCACCAGATCCAAATCTAGAATGATGGGTGATCAAGAGGAGACACAGGAACTGATGAAAGACGACATGTCGGCTTTGAAAGAGCAAATGGCTTCCATGATGGAGGCCATGTTAGGAATGAGACAACTCATGGAGAAAAACGTGGCCACCGCTGCCGCTGTTAGTTCGGCTGCCGAAGCAGACCTAGCTCTCCTAGCTACCGTGCACCATCCTCCCCCAAACGTGGTAGGACGAGAAAGGAGCACACTGGGGCACAGCAACAACCCCCATTTGGGATACAACCGGGTGGCTTACCCTTATGGATTACCGCCTAATTACACGCCACCAGTCATGCATGATGACGCGGGTCATGTCTCTTCCCCCATCCTTGAAAGGGAGCCTCCTCGACAGCCCGACGAGGTCCATGAAGATCATCGAGAGTATGCCCCAGGGGATGTTGATTTCTACCCCCCGATCCCCGTCAAGGGGCCGACACCTAACACATTGCCTCAGCATAACCTCACAGCACAGCCTATATTCTTGTCCATAGAAGGACCACCCCTGGCGGCAGAAGAAAGAAGGAAACTCGATCTCCTCGAGGAGAGATTGAGATTTGTTGAAGGCTTTGGTGACTATCTGTTCGCGGACATGACGAATCTTTGCTTGGTACCGGATGTCGTCATCCCCTCAAAATTCAAGGTACCTGATTTCGACAAGTACAAAGGGACGACTTGTCCTAAAAGCCATCTCAAGATTCATTTTCCAAGATAGCTTGGCTGGAGCCGTGGCTATTTGACACCTCGATGGGGGCACATTCTAGGGATGAAAAGTTGTTAATGCACTTTTTCCAAGATAGCTTGGCTGGAGCCGCGGCTATTTGGTACACTAATCTGGAAGCTTCCCGCATCAGTACTTGGAAGGATCTAATTACTGCCTTCCTTAGGCAATATCAGTACAATTCCGATATGGCTCCCGATCACACTCAACTGCAGAACATGGTTAAGAAGGAAAGTGAGACCTTTAAAGAGTACGCTCAGCGGTGGAGAGACCTGGCAGCACAAGTGGCCCCTCCCATGGTCGAAAGGGAGATGATTACCATGATGGTAGACACCTTGCCAGTGTTTTACTATGAGAAGTTGGTAGGCTACATGCCTTCCAGCTTCACGGACTTGGTATTCGCCGGGGAAAGAATCGAAGTAGGGTTGAAGAGAGGGAAGTTCGATTACGTCTCCTCCACAAGTACCAATGCTAGGAGAATTGGAGCAACTGGGGCAAAAAGGAAGGAAGGAGATACCTATGTCGTCACTTCGGCGCCCACATGGGTCAAGCCTTCGCAAACCTCTCATGGTACCCAACAGTACGCGCAACATCATCTGAGCTTCTCAGCTCGCGCCAGGAACTCCTCCAATTCAGCACCCGCACAGCCTAGAGCGCCCGCCCCCATCCAGAGGGAGGCCCCCAAGCTCCGGCTCCAACCACGACTCGCCCGACCGGCAATGCCCACTATGGTGCCGGTTCCAACGCGATGAGGAACTTTCCCCCGAGGCCAATTCCAGAATTCACCCGATCCCAATGACGTACAAATACCTCTTGTCGTCCCTCATCGCCAACCAAATGGCCGTAATAACTCCCGAGAAGATCTACCAACATCCTTTCCCAAAGTGGTATGACCTTGATGCAACTTGCGCGTACCATGGGAAAACCCGAGGCCACTCCACCGAAAAATGCCTGGCCCTTAAATACAAGGTCCAACATTTGATAGACGTCGGATGGCTGACGTTTCAAGAGGATCGCCCCAACTTGAAAACAAACCCGCTCGCCAATCATGGAAGGGAAGCAGTTAATGCCGTAGAGTCGGATAGGCCGCGCATGTCCAAGCCTTTAAAGGATGTGACAACCCCCAAGAGATTTATCTACGAGGCCCTGCAAAAAGGGGGCGTAATTCCCTGTGGCGTCCCTAAATAATGACCGGTTTAATAGTAATAAATTAAATAGCAGAAACCATGGGGAATTTTTTTTTTCTTTTTTCTCTCTCTTTTATTTTCGCACTGTTATTCATTTCACGGTAATTAAATTCAGAAGGAAAATTATCACTATAGAGTCCTGAATGACCAGTTCACAACTCTATTCGGATTCATTTCTTTCTGATCACTCATAACTTCCAAACTATTTTTCTCTATTAAAAATATACCAACCATCATTTTAGATCGTCACGTGAAAGATAATAAAATGCGGTCGGTAAACTCTTTTCAAATAAAGTTTGTTAACATTTCCTTTTCAAATAACGAGATTAAACATAATTATATTTATCATTTAAAACTTTCCAAAACATAGGAGTTTGCGAAATAACATAGTGACATCCAGAGCAAAGGTAACAACTGTGGTGGCTTCAACCACGATATATACAACCATCAAAATTTCTATACAATAGGTCTACCCACCAAAAAATCAAAAGAGTAAACCTAGCAGTCTGAACTAGATACACCCACCCACAAAAAGTATGTACGCCTAGTCTAAGGAGTCGTCTGCTACGATGAAGAGTCGTCATTATTCGCTGTCCCTCCAAGGCCGCTCTCCTCTATAGAGTCTGCCTCAGATGCTGACATAACATCCTCTGGAGAATCAACATCAGGGAGTGGGTCCTCATCATCCTCTGGGAAGTCAAGGGCATCCACAGCAGGTTCGGGAGGTAACTCCTCTGGGTCCTCTTCAAGATCCTCTTCAGAGGATGACACCTCTATCACTTGAATCGGCTCAACTAGTCGATATGGAGTAGGTGTAGGTAGTATCCACTCCACAGGCTGCTGAAGTGTGTGTGCGGGTTCCTCCGGATGTACTAATGAAGTAGCAGTAAGTCGAATTGTGCCACGGAATCGGCACCTCTCATTGCCTTCGAGGGTCTCCCAAATGCCCTCTAGGCACTCTATCACAACACGATCATGGATCAACTGCGCTGCCATTGTGATCTACAAGAGATGAAAGAAAGAGGGTAGACTCTTTCACAAGAAATCTAACAACACAGGTAACAATACAATGCGTCCCATAACGGCTACGCATAGTCAAAAAGTCTTTCTCAAGGGATTTCCTCTCTGGTAATCGATTACCAAAGTATGTAATCGATTACCAGTGCCTAAAAACGAATTACACAGCCTTTACACATTGGAAACTAAAAATTACATTGTGTAATCGATTACACATAAATGGTAATCGATTACCAGTGGCAGGTAGCACTGTGTAATCGATTACACCCAACTGGTAATCGATTACCAGTGTCCTATCACCCTATGTAATCGATTACACACCCTTGGTAATCGATTACCAGAGGCCATTTAACATCATGTCTCCATTTTTAAGCCCTGTAATCGATTACCCACGAATGGTAATCGATTACCAGAGGCTAATTTCCATATACCATCCAAGGTACATAGCTGGCCAGCCGCCACACAAGCTTTCTTGCTTCGTGGACTTTGTTCTTTTATTGGTTGACTGCCAGGAGCTCGCCTGTTTAGGTACGTCATAGGTTCTCACTGACTGACTATGTCTGGGTTGGGTCGGGATTAGCCAAGCTTGGTTTTGGGCAATAGCACCCCACCTGACGTCCCCAAGGTCTCCTGATCCCCGCGACATATCTCCAGGTACCACTCTGTGGTCAACAAACAAAAGTAGGAAGACTGACTCTTCCACGCTTTCTCACATCAAGCTTATTGGATTATGGGGCACCCGTCATATGTGGTACTAGGTGGCGATCGGGCGATGGCACAAATCAACTCTCCCACTTCCACAAGTCAAACATAAACACACCATCCCCAGTTGCCCACCTTTAAATTGAGCTCACGCACTCCTACGTAGCCCTTATCCTCGTTCCTCTCAGCACCGGGTCTCCATCAACCCCTCCAAGCTTCCACAATATCCAAACAATTCTATTTCATTTATCATGAAACTACCATAAACCAAGAAAACAGAGTAGAGGCAGAAAACTCTGCCCAAAACTCATTCAAATTCCACAGTTTTCCCTACTCACATACCCCAGTAACATTTTCTTCGTTCCGATTCGTTAACCATTGGATCGCCTTGAAAATTTTATTGGAGGTTCCTAGTACATAAATCTACATTTTGACCGTTGGGATCTGCTAGAAAATGTCTGTAACAAGAGATGTACTACCCTTCCTGTGACCAGCAATGCACAACCATTTTTCTGCACTATGGTAAAAATCTGCTGCATAATTCAACAACATTTTTCTGCATAATATGGAAAATTTCGAAATCCAACTTGAACACATCCAATTTTACTCAAATTGGATCCTACAAGTCCTAAATCATGTATAAATCATATTTAAACCAAAAACAAACTTCAGACCAAGGCAAATCAAAATATAGGTATCCAAAACCCACCAATTTAGTGAATTCTCAAGGTTTGAAAGGTGAAAATGAGAATTGGGTAATTCTGGGGTAAACTCTCATCTCAATCAAGTCCATAACATTGATTTAGACTTGCTCAAACTAGTTTTAAGGCGAAAACTCCACCGATTCAAAATTTGACCTCTCAACACCCAATTTACCCTAGAAATGGCTGTTTTCTTTCACATTTGTCACTCATTTTTCTCATTTGCTCTGCCCAAGCCTTCCTACAAGTCCTAATTGACATTCTAAACTAGAATCAACCCACTTTAGACTCCAATTTCCACTAACCCCAAATTTGGCTTTTCTAACCCTCAAAATCTCACATTTTTTCCACTCACAACACTACCATTCTCACATTTAACCCTAGGTTAACTTTCCCCATCATCTCTACCAGTTTTCTATCAACATGTTCAACGTACATATATCACAAAACATCATCATAAAACCCTAACTTAGCATGGGTAATTTTGATCACATCAAACATGTCAAGTTTAGCATGATTTCAACAAATTCCTTCACAAATAACTACTCCAAGGCAATAACCTAGTAGAACTACCCATCATAACTCCCAAAAACCCAACACCCACGAATTTCATGTGAGACGAAGTCCACCCATACCTGAAATTTGAAGCCTCACGAAGTAGAGGTGTGCTTCAAGACTCCGAAATGGCTTCTCCTTGCAATTTGGGGTAGAAATGAGGAAGAATTTTGGAGCTTCAATGGAGGCTTCAATGGTGGAGAAGAAGAAAGAAGAAAAGCATCGTGGAAGAAGGAAGAGCTTCTGAAATTTTCTGAATGGAGAGAGAGAAGATTTGGGCTGTTTAAAAAAAAAGATTTTCTTTTCTTTTTCCTTTTTTTTTCTCAAAAAGCACTTGCCACATGTCCTCTTTTAAGTGGAGCAAAAGGGCCCACCCTTTTCCCTTGATTTGAATTCATACTCAGCCACAAAGGAGAAAAATTTGACCTTTTGGATGCTGAAATCCTGCCTCGGTTTGTGTGTCACCTCTCTGGTTCCAGTTCCTCGTGTTTCTCTGCATCCGTCGGGGCCCGTTTTTGAATGTAGGCAATATATATCAAAACGCTCAGAATGAGACCTTGAGCGTGGTTCAGAGGTTGGTTTTGTTAAATTTTAAGTTGCACCCAAAACGATAATTTTTAGACTAATTAATTGTGAATTACTCTATAACCGCTCGGTTATGGGTTACTCTTTGTTAATTAGTCTAACCCGCGTATCTTTCCCCCAATGTACATACTTCTACCAAGAATATATATATATATATATATATATATATATATATATATATATATAATTATTTAAAATGTAACACTTACAAAATTCCGGGTAGGAATTCTAGGATGTCATATTCCCCACGGTGGGCATGAAGAGGATTCTTGTTTGTTGCATCCCGGCGATCTACATAACATGGAAACATGTTTAGCAATGGAGGACCTTTTGCAACAGATGATAGATCAAGGCCGACTGGAAGTCGGCGATGAGGGGAGGGAAGAGCAGTATGTATGCAGTCCACAGATGAGAGAAGTTTTGGAAGGCCTAAACCTTTGGTGATATATTTCACCAAGGACGCAGCTTCACCAAAGCCCCGATACCTCTCGGTAGTTAAACCTGTTCCTTTCCCATACCGAAACAGCCACGCAGTCCCGTGGAGGTATGCACCTCCAAGTGAAAGGAAAGAAGAGGCCACCGACATCAGCTCGTTGTGAGCCAAGGTGACCAATGTCACGGGGCTGAGCGGCGTGACCAGTACCGGTCACTTGTTTGCACCCCCCGACCTGCCGACACAACCTGCAAACATTAAAGGGAAGGCAAAGATGGTGGAAGAACAAAATGACAAAACGACCCTCACTTCAAACGAGGATATTTCGGTGAAAGGTCACACAAGGAAAAGCGTTGGACATAAGGAAAAGTGTTGCGGGAAGGAAGAGCGGAGGTCAAGGCTCGCGATTGGGACGAGAAGTCGAAGGGGGCCCGCCCTGCCACATCAGTAGGAGCTTTATAAGCGCGGGTCTAGGACATGAAGGCCAAGTCGTTGCGATATGCGAAGATGATTCTCCGAGTGGGTCGGATTTGGTACGACCATGCCCTCCTGGTTTCCGACTAGGAAATTGGCAAGTGGAGGAGCGCCCGGACATTTACGCGACAAGCATAATGTAACCCTTTTGTTAAGGCTTTAGTGTTTCCTTTTGTTAAGGCTTCATGTCTTTTGTTCCTGAATTTATAATACAAAGATCTTTGTTCATCTATTCCGACGACGAGTCCCTCGAAGGTACTAATACCTGGGACCCGACCATCGATTTCGAGCAAAAAACGGATCAGACGGAGGATGAAGAGAACGAAGATGTGGGACTTCCCCCGGAGTTGGAGAAGATAGTCGCCCATGAGGACACAGAAATGGGGCCTCATCAAGAAGAGACAGAGATAGTGGACTTAGGAACCAACAATGGGAAAAAGGAAGTAAAGATAGGCACGGGTATGACCGCCCCCATCCGTGAAGAATTGACAGCCTTGCTAAAAGACTACCAAGACACTTTGCTTGGTCATACCAAGATATGCCCGGTTTGAGTTCTGATATCGTACAACATAGATTACCTCTAAATCCCGAGTGTTCCCCGGTAAAATAGAAACTGAGGAGGATGAAGCCCGAGACATCCTTGAAAATAAAAGAAGAGGTAAAGAAATAATTTGACGCTGGTTTTTTGGTTGTCGCTCGGTACCCAGAATGGGTTGCCAACATTGTACCAGTCCCTAAGAAGGACGGGAAGGTGCAAATTTGTGTGGATTATCGGGACCTGAATCGAGCCAGTCCCAAAGACAATTTTCCTCTGCCGCACATCGATATCCTCGTGGATAATACGACCAATTTTGCTTTGTTTTCCTTCATGGATGGGTTCTCCGATTACAATCAGATAAAAATGGCGCCGAAGGATATGGAAAAGACTACCTTCGTCACCCTGTGGTGAACGTTCTGTTATAAGGTGATGTCCTTTAGACTCAAGAACGCCGGGGCAACTTATCAACGGGCTATGGTGGCTTTGTTCCATGATATGATGCACCGAGAAATCGAAGTCTATGTGGACGACAAAATTGCCAAGTCTAAGACTGAGGAGGAACACCTTGTCAACCTGTGGAAGTTGTTCAAAAGGCTTAGGAAGTATCAATTGAGGTTAAACCCCGCTAAGTGCACGTTCGGGGTCAAATCAGGGAAATTGCTAGGTTTCATCGTAAGCCAGAAAGGGATAGAGGTGGACCCCGAAAAGGTGAAGGACATCCTTGAGATGCCGGAACCCCGTACCGAGAGGCAGGTCCGAGGTTTCCTGGGACGTTTGAATTATATTGCCAGATTCATTTCACAGCTCACCGTTATTTGTGAGCCGTTGTTCAAACTCTTATGCAAAAAACAATCCATCCGTTGGAACGAGGATTGTCAAGAGGCATTTGGAAGGATCAAACAGTGTCTCATGAACCCTCCTGTGCTTATGCCGCCAGTACCCGGAAGGCCTCTCATCTTGTATATGGCGATTTTGGATGAGTCGATGGGATGTATGCTAGGGCAACATGACGAGTCCGAGAAGAGAGAGCGTTATGTATACTACTTGAGTAAGAAGTTCACGGCCTGTGAAATGAATTACTCCCTGCCCGAAAGAATGTGTTGTGCTTTAGTCTGGGCGTCCCACCGTCTAAGACAATACATGCTGAGCCATACCACCTGGTTGATATCCAAGATGGACCCGGTTAAGTACATCTTTGAGAAGCCTGCTCTCACAGGACGAATCGCCCGGTGGCAAATTTTGCTATCCGAGTTTGATATAGTTTACGTCACCCAAAAGGCGATAAAAGGAAGTGCCTTGGCAGATTATTTGGCTCAGCAGCCTCTCAATGACTATCAGCCCATGCATCCCGAATTCCTGGATGAGGACATCATGGCCTTGTTTGAGGAAAAGCTAGACGAGGACCGGGACAAGTGGACCGCGTGGTTTGATGGAGCGTCAAACGTTCTAGGCCATGGCATTGAGTATTGGTCTTTCTAGACAATCAATGTATACCTTTCACAGCCAGGCAGGGGTTTGACTGCACCAACAATATGGCTGAGTATGAAGCGTGTGCCCTGGCCGTCCAGGCGGCAATTGACTCTAATGTCAAACTGCTCAAAGTATACGGGGACTCAGCACTGGTGATTCACCAGCTGAGAGGGGAATGAGAAACTAGAGACCCCAAGCTGATACCCTATAAAGCCTATATTAAGGAGTTGGCTGATTCCTTTGATGAGATCTCCTTCCATCACGTTCTTTGGGATGAAAATCAAATGGCGGATGCGCTTGCTACTTTGGCGTCTATGTTCCAGCTAATACCGCACGGGGACCTACCATACATTGAGTTCTGGTGTCGTGGCAGACCCGCGCATTGTTGTCAGGTGGAAGAGGAATGGGACGGTAAGCCTTGGTATTTCGATATCAAGCGATTCGTTGAAAGCAAAGAGTACCCACCGGGGGCTTCCGACAATGACAAAAGGACATCGAGGAGATTGGCGACCGGTTTTTTCATGAGCGGGAGCATACTATATAAGAGAAACCATGACATGACCCTCCTGCGATGCATGGAAGCCAAAGAGACGGATCACATGATTGAGGAAGTCCACGAGGGTTCATTTGGGACGCAGGCCAATGGGCATGCTATGTCCAGGAAGATCCTGAGAGCAGGTTATTACTGGCTCACCATGGAAAGTGATTGCTACATCCATGTAAGGAAATGCCATAAATGTCAAGCATTCGCGGACAATGTCAATGCTCCGCCACATCCTCTGAATGTCATGTCCGCCCCTTGGCCTTTTTCCATGTGGGGGATAGACGTCATAGGGGCCATCGAACCCAAGGCTTCGAACGGTCTTCGCTTCATTCTCGTGGCAATAGATTATTTCACCAAATGGGTCAAAGCGACTTCCTACACCAATGTCACGAGGAGTGTAGTAGTCAGATTCATAAAGAGGGAGCTGATTTGTTGGTACGGACTCCCTAGGAAGATCATTACTGACAATGGCACCAATCTAAATAACAAAATGATGCAGGAAATGTGCACGGATTTCAAAATCCAGCATCACAATTCCACACCCTACTAACCAAAGATGAACGGAGCTTTGGAAGCAGCCAACAAGAATATTAAGAAAATTATTCAAAAGATGACAATGTCGTACAAAGACTGGCATAAGATGTTGCCTTTTGCCCTGCATGGATACCAAACTTCGGTACGAACTTCTACTGGGGCAACACCGTACTCCTTAGTTTATGGAATGGAAGCGGTACTCCCGTTTGAGGTAGAGGTCCCCTCCCAGAGGATACTAGCAGAATCAGGCTTAGAAGAATCGGAGTGGGCTCAAACACGCTACGACCAACTCAATCTTATCGAAGGTAAGCGCTTGACGACCATAAGCCATGGGCGCCTGTATCAACAAAGAATGAAGAACGCATTCGACAAGAAGGTGCATTTGCACAAGTTCCATGAGGGGGACCTTGTGCTGAAAAAGATGTCTCACGCTGTTAAAGATAATCGAGGGAAGTGGGCCCCGAACTACGAAGGGCCTTTCGTTGTGAAAAGGGCTTTTTCCGGAGGGGCCCTGGTGCTTACCAACATGGATGGCGAGGAGCTACCTTCGCCCGTGAACTCCGATGTTGTCAAACAATACTATGCTTAGAATCTGGGGCAATTGAGGAAGTCGCTGCATGTTCTTTTATTTTTATGTGTTCTTATTGGTTTCCCCCAGGGATTCCTGTCCACTGTAATTTTCTTGCCACAGTCTTTTAAAAGAGGAGAACATGAGATTGAGGCTTCAGTCCTCACTTTGTGCTTTAAACCATGTGCAGTTTGTGATAACCTGAGCCTTTTCGCTCAGTTCATGGGATGCCCCAAGCGCTTAATTAAAACTAAACCTGACCAGCTTTCACCAAAAAGATTGTGCATTTTAAAAAATTCATGCATACGCATACACATGCATGTTTGTTATCTTATGACAGGAGTAGAATCGTCTTAGGCAGTGGTCAAATGTCGGGACGAGGCTAAAGGCAGAAACCGATCAAGGTAAAATGGTAACTCGGACACTGTTCTGCTGCGCGATGTCATTTCCTACTTTCAGGTACTTAGGGACGGACGCAAGTAGAGGCTAGGGTCACGACCAATAGATCATCGTCCCTTGCCCAGCTCTGGACAAATGGAAAGCGCCGCTGGGAGGTAGCCTAGTATCCTTTAAATTCCCAGTAGTTATTATTGTTGTGTCTTTAAAGTAAATATTGGACGCCTGATCTACCCTGAGGGGGTTCGAGTAAGCGAACGCCGACCTATAGGAAGCCGTACATATTTCCTCCCTAAAATAAAAAATGCAGGTTAGCTCGCCTGGGCGAGCAACCCCTGCACAAAGGAGGTTAAAAGAGGGGGAGGGAAACATTTTCTTCACCCAAAACTGCCCCCCCCCCCCACTTTCAAAAAATGTAGAGCCACGAGACTTGCTGTTTTTGCGCCCCCCAAGCCACCTTTGGTTGCATTTTGCTTTCATTTTTTATACTCCTACTCACTCCAACAAGTAAGTATCTCATTCTTGAGCTTTCTAGCTTTCCATTGATGTATCTTGGTCTTCTTTTGGTGCTCTAAATTGTGTGAATGTGCCCAAATCTATGGGGCAATTTTGGCTTTGTTTCATGCTTGATTGGTTTGAGATAAGGGGTTGTAACGGATGGCCCTAGGCCTATGGTGCATTCTGAAGCAATTGGGCATGACACTTTGCCCCCATTCCCCAGATTTTCATACCCAAACATGTGCCCCCCAAGTGTTCGGTGAAATGCCTCAATGGCATTTGCGCATGATTTTGTGAAACGAATTATGCACATATGGCTGCCATTGTGAGTGTGGGGGCAGTTTTGTAGAAGCTAGACTAAAGTGCCAAAAGCATGACTTACGCCTAGGAATCTAAGTTTTTGGTTTTGAATGTAAAAGATGCATGAATATTAGAACATGTTTGTGAGGTTTTTGACTAGAATTTGAATTTGCTGCCTCATGAGAAAGAAAAAGAAAGGAAACCACGACCTAAAGTGGTCCTCTCCCTTTGATTGCCAACCAAAATCCTGTGCACTAGTGACTTGTTCACCTCACACTAAACAAAAACAGAAAAGGAAAAGGCCAAAACACTCAAAGCCAAAATTCCCACAAAAAAAAGAACAAACCATTCCCATGAAAAAGTCCTATTGATCCATGATCACACATGTAATCTTTGATTTGATAGGAAATGATTTGAAAAATCAAGTCATGACATATCTATGGTTCAGAATTAGGATGAAACACTTACCCGTGTGAGATTGATACACTTTGAGTGATTTTCTTCTATTTTTTGTTGAACCCAGTGTTTCCTCTAAATGGTCATTTAGAAGCGAAATGCTAAACATCCAAAATCTCATTTATGGTTATGAGAAAATTTCATCAGCATATTCTCCTTCCTCGATAGACACATTTGTTTTTCATCCAAAAAGCATATGTTGCTCTGATCAGTTGGAAATTTTGTGTCTTTACTAAAAGCATGTTAGCATTTTAGTGAAGAAAACATCGAGACTATTTTAGTCTCACAAGTTATCTAGAACTACGTAGGTCTGAGTTCCTCATTGAGGATACGTAGGAGCAAGAGCCTTGCTTTTGTCGGCCGCCCCACAATCTCTGTCATATTGACCCTGGGGTCATGTGACGCGCAGAGACAAATTAAGGTCATTTTGTGTCTTTTGTCATCCAGAGGCAGCAGGCCCGATGACATGATGAGACAAATTATGGTCATTCCGCTCACCTTTTCGCCATTCAGACACAGTCGTGTCCGATGGCACGTAGAGACAAATTATGGTCATTCTGCGTCTTTTGTCATGTAGAGGCGGCGAGCCCGATGACATGCGGGGAATCATTTGGTCCCACACTTTTTCACCTTTGTCATCCAGTGGTGGCGGGCCTGATGACATGCAGGAAACCATTTGGTCCCGCATTTTTTCACCTTTGTCATCCAGAGGCGGCGGGCCTGATGACATGCGGGGAACCATTTGGTCCCGCACTTTTTTCACCTTTTGTCATCCAGAGGCGGCGGGCCCGATGACATGCGGAGAACCATTTGGTCCCGCACTTTTTTCATCTTTTGTCATCCAGAGGCGGCGAGCCCGATGACATGCGGGGAACCATTTGGTCCCACGCTTTTTCACTTTTGTCATCCAGAGGCGGCGGGCTCGATGACATGTCGAGACAAACTATGGTCATCCACACGCTTTTTCTATCTGTAAGACTCGATGAGTGATAAACGCGCAGAGACAAATTATGGTCATTCTGCGCCCTTTGTCATTCAGATTTCGCAAGTCGAGTGATAAACGCGCAGAGACAAATTATGGTCATTCTGCGCCCTTTGTCATTCAGGGACAGTAAGTCGAGAGGTGGGCGGAGACAAATTATGGTCATTCCCCACACCTTTTCGCCATCTAGAGGCGATCGTGTCTGGTGGCACGCAGAGACAAATTATGGTTATTCTGCGCCTTGCCACCCAGGCTCGATCGTGCCCAAGGGCACGCAGAGATAAATTATGGTCATTATGCGCCTTGTGTCAACCAAGAGGAACGAATTCGACAGTATCAAGATGATGTTGGTCGTCGGTACTGATCATTTTCAAAATTTTTGCAGGTTCCGTTGGCAGGGAGATTCACTGGCCGAATGGTGTTTCGCTCGAACGAAAGTAGTGACTTATCTTTACTTCCCTTTTATCTCCAATAAAAGACAAGTAAAGAGGGGCAACTGTCATTCCCTAATTTTGTCCAATGACCATCTGTTTGTTGGGATGCAACCCTCGTTTGACCACTTCGAGGTACTCGACACCCATCGTTAGGCGACCCGTGAAGTTCTGTGACATGCCGGAAGTCAAAAGAAAGCATTGTTGCACAATCTGTGAAGTTCTGTGACATGCCAGAAGTCAAAAGGAAGTGCTAATGCGCAACCCGTAAAGTTCTGTAACATTCCAGAAGCCAAAGAAGGGATGATTACGTAATTCGTAAGGTTTCGTGACATTACAAAAAGAAAACAAGTATCGTTATGTAATTCGTAAACTTTCGTAACGTTACGGAAAAATAATCAGAAAAAAAGGTAGGGGGTGTATTTAGTAAATAGGGGGTGCAAATAGAAACCAGGTCCACTTGGGCCTTCCAGGAAGTTCTCCAGATGGCGGTGCCTTCTGGAGGAAGCAACCTAGCTCACCTGGGCGAGCTGGGTGGCAAGCTCCTCCCTCGTTTTCCTATAAATAAGGGGAGGAGGGAAGAACAAAAATGTTCAACCCTCCTAGTATCTGAGAATCACTTAAAATTAGTGAGAAAAATTGAGGCGCTTCCGTAACGCTTCCGAGATGTTTTCGTGGGCGATTTCACGAAGGTTTTCCACCGTTCTTCATCGTTCTTCGTCGTTTTTCGGTCTTCAACCGGTAAGTTCCCAAAATCGAACTTTTTAATTCATTCTATGTACCCTTAGAGGTCCCCATTTGTTTCACATGCTTTTATTTTAATTTCATTTACTTTCCGTACCCCCTTTTGACGTGCTTTAGTCATTTATTTAAGTCATTTTCTCGCCTAATCAAAAATAAAATAAATTTCCACCAATCATTCGTATTGTAACATCTTTTAATTTCTGTTAAAATGAAATCCGATCGTTCGGTCATGCCGTAACCACGTTTAAAACCAAAAAGAGGCAAAATAATAATATAATAATAAAAAAATATCTTTTAGTAAAATAATAAAAAAAATCAATCGGACGTTTTTTTTTGAGATTTTTCTTTCGTAAGCGAATTGACTAATAACCAAAGAGAAACTAAGCCTAAAATCAATTCATAAATCAAACTTTTGTCATCACCTAAAAAGGCCATTTTTAAAGGTCCAACGCCTTGAAATGGTCTTTTCCGCTTTTATTGGTTAAACGTAGATTTCTAAAGGCCTAAAATGAACATGCAGCTTTATTACCTCTTTCAAAAATAATAGGAGATCATTAATGGTCCAATGCCTTAATGTTTTCTCTCCTTTCAAAAAGAACCGAAAGATTTTTTAATGGTTCAACGCCTTAAATGACCTTTCAATCAAAATATATCTTGAAAAAAAAGGGATAAAAACAATTTAACCAACGCTTAGTTCTCAAAGAACTACGTAGGTCTGATTTCCTTATCACAATTGAGGAATACGTAGGAGCAAGGGAAACACCCTCGTCGACCACAAAAAGATAAAATATATACAAAAAGCATAAAAAGACATAGGAACGTGAAAAGGGGAAGATAACACAAATTGAAGTCATATTTGCACATTTCATTAAAGGTTGTCGTCTCTTGCGATGGACGTGTGGGGTGCTAATACCTTCCCCGTGCGTAAATACAACTCCCGAACCTTTCACTTAAAGTTCGTAGACCACGTCTTTTCCGGTTTTTCTGACGTTTTCTTCAAATAAACGTTGGTGGCGACTCCGCGCGTATTCCTTTCTTGGAAGACGCACCCGCGAGTCAAGCGTCGCCCTCCCGCCGAAGGGTAGGTTGCGACAGGGACAACAAGTACTACTTTTTAATTCAAGATTGAAATTATTTCCTGGTAAACTGAAGTCCAAATGGTGTGGACCGTTCGTCATTAAGAACATTTGGCCTTACAATGCAATAGAGCTGCATGATCCATAATCTCAGAACCCTGACAGAACATGGGTGGTGAATGGTCAAAGATTGAAACTATACCATGGTGGAGAGTTTGAGAAGGCAAACACCATCTTGCATTTTATCACCCATTGAGGTAAAATCATCAAGCTAATGACGTTAAAGAAGCACTTCTTGGGAGGCAACCCAGTTCTGACTCCTTTCATTTTGTTTTTCATGCATTGCATAAGTTGTAATTTGCTTTTTTATCATTAAAAAGGGGGGATATCAGCTTATAATGAGTCATAGATATTGGGGGGGTTGTTCTACATGTTTTGAGAAAGTGGACTAAAAATAACTTTAAAACATTTTCAAGAAACAATCCACTCGTTGAGCGCATCTCCATTTCTCGCTAAGTGAGGTTAGCCTGCACTAAGCGCACAAACCTCAGCATCTCAAGGTGATTGGCTCGCTAAGCTGGCCATGGGCAAGCTTAGCCCAATTCAATTCAATCTGAATTGGGTTAAGCAAGAGTACATTCGCTTAGCGCATCATGTTTAGTGGCTAAGCATGGTGCACTTATGCTAAGCCCTATTCTTTGCAGCCAAATCAATGGTTTAATTGAGCTAAGCGCAACGCATACGCACTAAGTGAACTTCCTTGCGGCCTGGATAGCGCTAAGCTAGCAACCACTCGCTAAGTTCATGCCCCCTGTACACAGGGTGCAGTATATTCGCTAAGTCGACTAAGAGTGCAGCTTAATGAGAGTTGCAGGTTTTCTTATCTGCACACGTCGCTTAGCGTGCTGCTTTTCGCTAAGCGCAGTTTTATGTGTAAAAAAAAATTTGGGCTAGCGAAACGACCCGCTAAGCGAGCGTGTTGAGAAACCAAACGTCTCTCACTACTGCTTAGTGGATGGCTCGCTAAGCCTAAGATTTTAAATGGGCCCATGTAGGCCCGCCAAGAGAGGAGGCGGAAAGCCAAACGTCTCTCTCGCTTAGCGGAACATCTCGCTAAGCGAGTTATTCAAAACATGGTTAAGTGAAGTGCAACAGTAGTACGCTCACACTTACACCAAAAATCTTGAGCTTTTCCTACAACCTCTTTCTTCTGATACTTTCGTATTGCATTCTTGGCTCATTTTGCATCCTTTACCGAGTCTCCAATAAGCAGATACTATCCAAGTAAGCTTCGAAATTCATTTATGCTTCTTCTTTTGTTAATACCTTAGGATAGAAGACATTAAGTTTGCAATTTGATTTTTAGGTTTAGATTGTAAGTGGAATAGATAAAAGTTAAGACTTTGTTAGGAGTTGTTAGGGGTAGATAATTTTGATTGTGTTGCATGTCTGATAGGGGCCTATTAGAGGCCTAAAAGAGGAAGTCGAAAGACTTCCTTGTCTGTGTTATTTTTGGAAAATGCAACAAATTCGCTAAGCGCTGCTAGTGCGCTAAGTTAGTTCATCAATTAAGCCTTGAACATATACATTTCCAGATGAACTCGCTTAGCCAACATGCATGCACTAAGCGAGTTCAACCAGGTTGTTGAATGTTCATCTTCATTATGAACATCGCGTCTAAGCGGCATCTGGGTGCACTAAGCAATTGTACACATCATTAATAAAAAACCTGTGGCTAAGCAAGTGTTGTCTCGCTAAGCCCAAGTACCTCAAATAGATTTTTTGCTGACTGCCTCACGCTAAGCCGTTTCTGGCCCAGCTTAGTGCTATTCATTGCGGCAGTGGGTGGGCTAAGCCAGCCTATTCGCTAAGCCCATATAACTTAGTCAAATATTTGGAAGTGTTGCTCGCGCTAAGCGTCGCTCTCGTGGGCTAAGTGTTATTCGTTGGGGCATGCATTAGGCTAAGCTAGCACTGCTCGCTAAGCCATTGTTTGAAATAAAAGTGCTCGGCGCTAAGCGAGTGTCTGTCTCACTAAGCCAATTATACAAAGAAATTTTTTTTATCATCACTGGCTAAGCGCAACCCTATTGCGCTAAGCCGGTGTGTTGTTTTTACTAAGGCACATTAAGCTAGCTGCATCTCGCTAAGCGCACGTTGCCAATTTCAGTTTTTATTTTCTGTTTTGATTTTGATAGTGTCTAGTCTAATAAACTGATGGGTTCTTTTTATTGTAGATGGCATCCAGGAAGAGGAAGAGCATTTCTTATAAGCTATAGGTTCAGTTTGATACCAGGAGATTCCAATTCGTGGAAGCCTGGAACCGATATACAGATAACATTCTGGACCGGAGGATCCTTCCGGAAAGGATTGTTAGGATTTATCATACTGAATTTGATGAGTTTAAGGCAAAGTTAGAGAGGCGTAACCTTCACAAATGCCTCGCCAACCTTCAGGAGGGAAGCATAGATGTAGAGATGGTTAAAGAATTCTATGCCAACCTGTACAGATCAGAAGACCAAGTTCCCAAGTGTGCCAAAGTAAGAGGTTATATGATCAAGATAGATGCAGACAACGTGAATGAATTTCTTCAGACCCCAGTGTTGTTAGAGGAAGGGGAATCGTTACCCACTTACTCTAGATTTTGCAGATTGAGGTCTGATCCCAGAGAGATGGAGGTTATCCTGTGCATTCGTGGCAATGGCTTTGTTCAGAACGTTGAGGACCAACCATGGAAGCTCCTCAGGAAGGATCTCACTACCTGTGCCCAGACATGAAGTGTCTTCTCTTACTCGAACCTAGCTCTTACCTTCCACACCTCAGACTTGATTATGGACGGAGCTAGGTTGGTTTATGGCTTAGTCATAGGGATGGACATGAACATTGGCAGCTTGATCTCTGGACAGATAACCATTATGGCTCAATCCAACTCTTCTCGCCTAGGCTTCCCAGCTTTAATCACAGCCTTGTGTAGGTCAAGGGGAGTTGGATCAGATGCTCTTACTTCTTACAGGAGCCCGAGACCGGTCATTAATTTGGCCTATATTAAAAGGAAATGTTGGAATGTGAATGACCAAACTGTTAATTTTCCAGGGGCAAGGAAAACTTGGTCCAAAGCAGCTGGTGTTCCCTCTTCTCCAGCATCAACAACCCCATCTGCCCAAAGCTCCCAGACTTTAGACACTAAGTTGCAGAGTTTGTTTGAGGGACAGATTCTCATTATGCAAAGCTTGCAAGAATTGGCCCACTAGAGGCCAATCATGAGTGTCAAGCAGTTCATTAAGCAGGTGGCCTGGCCCGGAGCTCGACCTTTTTTTGTTAGTGATAATGGAAGCTCTACAGCCCAGGCACCTCTGCAGAAAAAGCCAGAAGACGATCAATCCTCTGAAGCCACTGTTCCTGGAGCTTTTGATGTTGCAGAAGGTAGATCACAAATGAGATTTGAGGAGGCTGCTTATCCTGAACCAGTACTAGTACCAGCTGATCCACCATCTCTAGTGGTGGATCCATCTTCTCCCGCGCCAGAAGCAGCTCTCCCATCTACACCTATTATTATATCCGATGACCCTACAGTGCGAACACCTGAATGGATTCCTACTCCTCCAGCCACACCTGAGCTTCAGTTTTCAGATGAGGAAGGGGGACGGATTACTACTCCTCCGGGACGCCAGTGTTACATTTGGATGATGAGGAGCAAGATCGAGATGAATGACAGGATTTTATTACCTGTCCTTATTATTATTATAATTATATTGTTCTGAGTACATTTTAATTATTATGTTTGTGTAGTATAGTGGTTGTATGGTTTTAGTACGTATGAACTATTTTGGTTTGTGACATGTGAATAAGGTTTATACCATACTTTTTGTTTTGAAAACATTTTGAAAGTCCTGATGCATAAAGAATAGTTTATCTTGACTCTTTGAAAATGCAGTGTTAATATGAGTTTGAAATGGTGATTATGGAATGAATGCATGATTGAAATGAAGATTGTGTTTTATCATGAGTTGAGCAAGTGTGTATGTTAGATGAGAAATAACAAGAAAGTAGGCTCACAGTTAGAAATGTTAGTCAGTAGACAGGTTGATTGTGAAAGAAAAGCTTGATCATAACCCGGTGAGAGTGTGATCTTAAATTGTGAGTGAACAATTAGCATAGAGTAATAATTTTTGCATCAATCTCTGAATTCAGAATGAAATGTATGAATTGGAAATGATGAAGGCCATTGTTGTTTATACAAGCCACTTGACCAAAAGCTTACCTGTTATCAATGATTATATCATTTGCACCCATCTTTGAGCTAAACTGTAATTGGATTGAACCGTGAGCCTTGAAGTGTAATTCCTATTTACCTTGCTTAGGTTTTAAGAGGGCACATTGGTGTAGGACAATTTCACCCCAAATTTGGGGGAGTCTGTTAGATGGTTAATGTTTAAAGGTAGGAAACAACAACACACACAACAAATAAATAAATAAAAAGAGAAAAGAGAAGAAAAGAGTTCAAATAAGTGTGTTGTTGGATCAAGTGGCCTCAAAATAATTAAGAAGGGGGGGTAGAATTAATTATTAATGTGTCTTGACTAATTAAAATTTATCCTTCTTAATATTACTAGATTCAATAAGGCTTTACTACTAAGTTATGAGAAAGTAAAGAACAAAAACAATAACTTAAACAAAAGTAAGGCGGAAATAAAAAGTACACAACGGAAAAGTAAAGAGTGTAGGGAAGAAGAAAGCAAACACAAGTTTTTATATTGGTTTGGCAACAACCCATGCCTACATCCAGTCCCCAAGCAACCACCGGTTCTTGAGATTTCCTTTAACCTTGTGAAATTCTTTACAAGCAATTAGCCCCAAAGGATGTCCCCTCCTTTGTGCTCAATGTAACACCAAGTGGATGTACGCTCCACTTGAACTGATCCACAAGAGATGTATCCTCTGCTGTTCTCAGTATTACAACCCAAGTAGATGTACGCTCTACTTGTACTAGAAAGGATGTACGCTCCAATGTGTTAAGACAAAGATATCCCAGGCGGTTAGTCCTTTGAAATCTTTTGAATAGAGGTAGGAGGAAAGAATCAAAAGAATTCTCAGACGGTTAGTTCTTTGAATTCTTTTGGCAAGAAGGAGAAAGAATGAAGAAGAAGAATAGCACAAGTTTTTGGCCAATGAACTTTTCTTGATAAAGAAAGTATTGAACAAAAACTCATAGAAAGATGTTGAGAATAATTGAATGAAATCAGTTTTTTGAAATTCATGCCATGGTCACATATTTATAGTCATTTGATGACTCAAGTTAAAGTTTGTGACTCTAGGCAATTTCTTTAAAACTAGTCACTTTAAAAGTTGTGACTCTTGAAAAAATCTTCAGAAACTAGTCACTTTAAGAATTGTGACTTTTGGTAATTTAATTTCAAAATAAGTCACTGGTAATTGATTACCATCATAGTGTAATTGATTACACATCAACAGATGTGATTCTTCATGTTTAAATTTAAAATCAAAACGTTTAGAAACACTGGTAATCAATTACAAATGTTGTGTAATCGATTACACAAGTTTGAAAATGTTTTATCACAAGTTGTGACTCTTGAAATTTGAAATCCAACGTTTAAAAACATTGGTAATCAATTACATGCCCATGGTAATCGATTACTACTTTGTAAAACAGTTATAAAACTGTTTGGGCTTCTGGTAATCGATTACTGCCTTCTGGTAATCGATTACCAGAGAGTAAAAACTTTGGTAAAAGATTTTTCTTTGAAAAATTCTTTTGGACAAATTGTGCTATTCAATTTTTTCTTTTGAAAAATCTTTTTATACTTATCATGGTGCTTTTCTTGAAGTTCTTGCATATGTTGAGTCTTCTCTTGAATCTTCACTTGAATCTTGATTTTTGATTGAACGATTCTTTGATTCTTGAAACTTGTTTGACTCTTGATTCTTGACTTAAGTCTTTGGCATCATCAAAATAAACTTGGAAAGCTTTGCTTCCACATGTGTGTGTTGTTAGAACAAGTCAAGTGAAAGGCTAATGAGCAAGCTAAGGATATTAAAAAGACTAATTGGTTAAGTCTAGAATTTGTGCTCTCTTAGAATTTAAGCCTTTGAATCCTAGAAAAACCAATATTTTTGTAGCCCAGCCTCATTACAAGCCAATAAAAGTCCTTCTGATTCAATTTGTGCATTTCTGACTTTATGACATGAGATGAAGTTCAAAGATTGGACCTCTTGCTAGTCGTTAATGATAAAAAGCTTAAACACTTGTGCTTGAGTGAAACAGAAGCCGTGAGATTTCGGTTAAGCATCTTTCCACAAAATCTGTCTCCTGCCTAGCTTTATTAAGTTGTGTTGCTTGCTAACGTGCTCTTTTCTCTGAAAAACTGCATGCCTTGTGAAAAACCATTGATAAAGGCATTTTTTTTTCATTTGTTATCATGTAACTAAAATTTTGGGAGTTACACACCTTTGTACATAATCACTGCATGTTTTGTCACTTGGGGACTAGTGAGTTGTTCTTTATTTGCTTAAGGAGAAGCAAAACTATAAATTTGGGGGAGTTTGTTAGTCGATTAATACAACTAACTTTTGTGTAAAAAAACTGTGTAAATTGTATTTGACTCCTTCCATTTAGAGTTCTTGTTGTAGTGCTGTAATTACTTTTTGTTAAATATAGGTAATAAGTACTAAGTATCCCATTTTTGTGTATTTAATAACCTTTCCGTTTCAATTTCAGGTTCAATAAGCAAGTTTGTGGAAGTACTGATTTTGAGCCACTCGCTAAGCCAATTCTCTGGCTCAACGAGCAATCCGCTAAGCGCAACAGTTCATGGCTAAGCGCGTAGAAGATCCTGGAAGCAGATGAGTTGTCATGATGTGCTCAGCGAAAATCAATTAGCTAAGCGCACCACTTGAACCTCCAAGCTGAGCGAGGATGACTGACACTAAGCCAGAAGTCACTTACATGCGCTAAGCGAGCCTATCTTCCGCTAAGCGCGCGCCTCTCAACGTAATTTCTTATTTAAAGCTGAATCTCGAAATGAAAGGGGGTTGTTGATTTTTTTGGAGAGTTTTGGCTATGGAAGAGACTGGAGAGAACCGAGCCTGAAGAGGAAGCTATCTTGTCAAGCATTGGACGAGATTTTGAGTGATTGTGAGGTTCCTAGAGGTGGAAGAGACATCCCCACTACTTGTAATTCTTCAATCTTTCACTTTCTCTTCTCTTTGTTGTAAGAGAAGCCTCCTTGCTATGGAGAGCTAAATCCTCAGTTGGTTCTTCCTATGGGGTACTTGATGTAAATGTTGTTATATCTATCTAATGATGTTGCATGTGTTCTCTATGCTATTAGTACTTCAGTTTAGTATGCCTTTGCCTTGATCATGTAGATGCATGCTTAGTTAGGGTCATTCAACATTGGGAAATGGTTTGATCCTTAGAACTTGATAGGATGGGGCTAGTTTATCATATTTTCATGAGGGATCGGGGTACGATAACCTAGTTGTTGGTATGTATGTCTTAATGCAGTTCTGGTCAAGTTTAGTCCAACAAGAGGGATCTGAGGATGATGCTTGATTAGGATTAGGCTAAACATGCACGAGACATCGGGGTTTAGCAGTCCAGGAGACAACATAGAACAGAGAAACATTATTAGGTAGAGAACATCTTTAATAACATCAGTCATCTAGCAAGAAGACCAACACGTTCTTTATTTGTCTTCACACACCACTACTCACGTGATTTTCTATTGAATAGTTTAGTTTACATACATGTCCATACCACGCACCAAACTTTCATTCAAAGGCACTTATTTACTGAACCATAATTTTACCAAGTAAAACAAGTTCCCCGAGAGTTCGATACTCAGTTCTTACCATTTTATACTACTTGTGTGATCCGGTGCACTTTCCGGTCGTTGAATACTACGCCGTCACCATTCTGACCTAAACCCCTTTCGGACTCATACCCATGCCCCAACATTACATGGGCTACCATCAATGCAGCACTGGATGAGCGGGGTTGCATTGGGGGAGACTCGACATAAGCGTTGCTTACCACTTCCAAAGCTTGGAAGGATGTCTCTAAGGATTCTTCTGCATCTTCCACATAAGGTGTAGAAGAAGGACAACTTACAAGAATGTCTTCCTCCTTAGAGACTAAGATTAACTGCCCTTTCACCACAAATTTCAACCTTTGATGGAGCGTTGAAGGGACTACCCCGACTGAGTGAATCCAAGGTCGGCCTAAAAGGAAGCTATAGGCCGGGTTGTTATCCATCACTTGGAAAGTGATATGACAGATGTGAGGTCCAATCTGAATTGGGAGATCAATCTCCCCCTTTATGTCCTGACGGCTGCCGACAAAAGCTCGCACCACCATGGAGCTCGGCCTCAGGTGTGACACGTTGAAAGGCAGTTTGTCCAACATCCTTTTGGGCATGACATTCAGCGATGAGCCATTTTCGATAAGAACCTTGGCCATGATGTGGTCCAAACACTTGAAGGACACATGTAAGGCCCTATTATGTCCCCGACCTTCGATGGGTATCTCCTCATCAGCGAAGGTGAGGTAATTGTTGGCAGTAATATTGTTGATGATGCCCCCAAAGCCCTCCATGAATATATCTTGGGCAACGTGGGCTTCATTCAAGATCTTAACCAGAAGCGCCTAATGAGGCTCCAAGTTCATGAGTGGTACCAACAGGGAGACCCTAGCTGGGGTCTTATTAAGTTGCTCAATCACTTTGAACTCACTTTATTGGATGATCCGAAGGAACTCATTTGCCTCTTCAGCAGATATCTTCTTTCTGCCGAAGTCTTCCTCTCCCTTAGCAAATCTCCCAGTCGGGATCTCCTTATCAAGAATCGGGTTTGCCTTGTCGCTTTCTTCCAGGCTGTGAAGATTCGCCTACTACGGGTTACGCCACTCATGCTAGAGATGTTAGTAACTTTGGCAGAGGATGGGTCATCTATGACGAACTTGTCCTTCCTTCTGTCGAATTTTTGAGGGGCGTACTTCCATGAGACTGCCTTGTCACTCTTGTAAGGGAAAGGGACAGGCTTCTTACCCGGGATAGGCTGGAAGCCTCGTGGCTTTTGGGTGGCAGCATCTCTGGTGAAGTGGATCACCAATGGTTTGGGCTTGCCCGGGCTTTTGTCAGCCGATTGCATGCACACATGTTGCTTCCTCTTGCTTGCGCCACTAACTTCAAACCGGTCTTGATCCATTATCCCTTGCAGCAAATCCTCTGCCATAGGGCATACCTCTACATCATGCACTGCCCCCGAGTGTACTAAGCAGGTATCCCCCGCCAAAGCCAACGATGCCCACCTCGTGCAACGCCTTTAGTACAAACCTCCTAGAGGTTTCCATATCTTTCATTTGCTTCAGCCTCTGAGGTCTGCACTCCTCTACCGCATTAACTGCCGGTCCCCCATGACTGGCAAGAGAGTTTGTCTTTATGTTTGGACCGTCCTCTTGGAACGTCAGCCAACTTGCATCAATCAAACTTTGGACCTTGTGTTTGAAGGCCACACATTGTTTTATCGAGTGCCTCGGGACACCCCCATGATAAGTGCAGGTCATGTTGGGGTTGTACCATATAGGGAAAGGAGACTAGAAAATCTTCCTAGGGGTCACCACCACCATTTGGTTGGCGATCAAAGATGGTAGCAAGTCTACGTACGACATTAGGATGGGAGTGAATTCTGCAAGTTTCTTTACCGGAAAATTCCTTCCCGGATTGGCGCTTGTGCTCGGATTAGGGTTGTCGATGGGCGAGGTTGTGTAGGAGCCGAGTTTTAAGTGGGGGCCCTTTGTGTAAAGATTCGCCTCGTCACTACGATATCAACACTCTAATATGCGATAATTTCAATTTTTATAAAAAAGAACTCCCTTAATTTACTTATGAAAATAGAGGTAATTTTGTCACAACATACATTCACCCAACAACACACCATTACTTAAGCGAATATACATAATTATATAGAAACAGTAACTCGGTACACATCATACACATAACGAAAATTAAATCTGTTCATAAATATAATTAAAAATCGAAGTTTTACATCATTAACTCAACAAAGTAGAACTTGAAAACCAACTATGGAGGAGTTGATTACAAAACACAACTCTCCCCCAAAATAATGTCAATGTCATCACGTCGGTTCGGTGGCTCCTCACCAGAATCTTACTCCCTGCACTCTGCCACTGTCATTCTGCTCCCACGAACAATGTTCGCGATCATCACAGGTATCAACCACACGATACAAAATTGCAAGGGTGAGTTCATTATAAAAAGTACCAATACCAATTCCAAATAACCACAATTAGAAAGAAACATAGGCAACATTATGAGCTTACACAACATTCACTATTCGACACTCACATCCAATAATTGTTCATTATCCATATTCAACAATTACTCATCATCCATATTCAGCAATTACTCATCATCCATCCATGAATCCAATCAAGACTGCACAAAATGATGCATGCACCTAACTCAACTCTTAGATGCAATGTGGTACGTACCAACAGCCAAATCTCAGGAAATATCCTAAGCGTGTCCACATGACACCTCACTTAGGGAACCATGCAGAGTTCGTCAAAACCACCCGGTTGTGCACGTAACTGCCCCCCATGGGTGATCAGCCTGGGAGCCCAAAGGAGTTCCCTACCAGGTGGCACGCCCCCTTAGTACAAAGTACGCTTTGCCACAGTTACTCTATTTCCTGTGTCGTATGAGCTATGAACATGGCCAAAAGCAGTGCCAAAGACCATGGACCAATTAAAGCGCCTAAGCATCCCCTTAGAAATACTTAAATTCTTTAACCACGCTTGTCACCCACATCTGGGCCATCTGACAAGGTCAGTGCACTTACCCCCCATGAACATACACTACATACGACGTATGAACGTGGCCCAAAGCAAGTGCCAAAGACCATGGAAGGTCAGTGCACTTCACCCCCCACGAACATACACAACATCCAATGTATGAACGTGGCCCAAAGCAAGTGCCAAAGACCCTAGAAGGTCAGTGCACTTCGCCCCCCACGAACATACACAACATGCACATGCCAATGCATTTCCAACATCAATCAACATTCCATTTTCACATCATTCTTAACATAGACATCATCTCATCTCAATGACGTTATCAACAACAACAACAACCTCATTTCATATTCACATAATCATCAACAATAACATCAATTCATGTTGACATGATCCTTATTAACAACGTCATCTCAAATCAATATCATCATAATTATCAATATCACCACATATCAATTCAAATCCTCAATAGCGACATCAACAATAAATCACATTCCGCACATATACATTTTTTTCATGCCTGAGATTCACACTCCCAAGTCTTTAAACAACACACATCAAATAAAGGCAACAATAACACTCATCACAATATATATATATATATATATATATATATATATATATATCGCATCCCATTCGTCAAAACATAGTCTTTCCTGAAAAACCAGCATGCGTATCAATAACAATTATATCACATCCCATTAGTTAAAAACATCATTTTCTATAAAAGAAAAATCAGCATGCAATAGGGACAGACAATTATCCTCATAGCTAGGTTCCTTGACCCTAACTATGGTGTTAAAACGGTATATTTTATAATAAACTCCCCTCACCTATTGTGAGCTACCCTTGAGTTCCTCGTCACGTCACTTGGAGGTTTCTTTTTCGTCTCCGCTCGTCGGTTCCATGCAAGCCTCTACCATACCAAAACGAAGGAGACTTAATATGGATTTCAGAAAACAAAGCTAATAACAATGCTCTGGGTCAAACACCCACGTCACTACATAAAAGTGCTGAGAGCATTTCGGGTTTTACAAAGAGACATCATTTGGAAATTCCAATCACGCCAATGTGACCGGGGTTCAGTGTAGGTTACGAAAATAACATGCATTTCATGAAAGGATAACGTTTACAAAGTCTCTTTCTCTAGGGCTTTTCAAAGGAAGCATAAAACATGCAATGACGGTTCCAAAGTCAAAAAAGATGCAAAGACAAGCTGAAACTAACAAGGAACAAGCATAGAACCATGGTTACCTTGAAGGAAAATGAAAGGTAAGATCAGGGTTTCATTCTCTACTGAAACCACAAGACAAGTTGGAAGATTCCGCTTTAATTGAAGGGTTCCTGTCGGTGTGGGGTTTCAACGGAGAACAACGGAGGTTTGTGGTGGCTAATGGTGACTGTGGGTGATTGAGAAAGAGCTTGGAACGTTGAAAACGGTTTGGGAAGAAAGAAAGGAGAAGAAATGACATTTTTCCAAAGCTACTTGGACTACAAAGCTCAAAACGCGCAAGTGAGCAATGCTCTCGGAAACGGAAACTTCTCGCACACTCTACGCATCTTCTCCAAGATCCCAACGGTCAGGTCATGGAAAAATGTTGTGTGAAGCGGAAGACCAAATTTAGAAATGATCCAACGGTTAAAGAAGGCTCGGCAGCATTTTTACCGAGGTAGCTTCATGTAGCTTCCTTGAGAAGCTTCATTAAGAGGCTTCCTCGAGAAGCTTCTTCGTGGCTTCTTTAAGAAGCTTTCTCAAGAGGATTCTTTGAGAAGCTAGATCCTTGTCTACCCACACTCCTCTATTAACTAAATTAGCCTCCTTGAAAATAATTACAAATAAAATAACACAACAAATATAATCAAACATCAAACATAATTACTAATAATATATATATATATATATATATATATATATAATATATATATATCAGGGTGTTACACTTTGTGGTTGAGCGGGTGCCTTTTGCAGGACGGGTGTTGGACTGAAGGGGTTTCTGACGCGGGCCAAAGAGCTTGGTTGATGTTGGGCATATCGGTGAGTGTTGTGAAGGGTTTGTTGGGGCTTCGGCCAAGTAGGAGCTGAAGTCACTGCATGGGCATGCCCTTTCTTCTTCTTTGCCCCAGTTGCTCTGAATCTTCTATTGCTCATACTGGCCGAAGCAATATAATCGAACTTCCCTCTTTCTAGGCCTACTTCAATCCTCTCGCCCGCAAACACTAAATCTGCGAAGCTAGAGGGCATGTAGCTCACCAACTTTTCATAGTAGAATACCGGCAGCGTGTCTACTATCATTGTGATCATCTCTCTTTCTACCATGGGGGGTGCCACTTGCGCTCCAAAGTCCCTCCACCGTTGGGCGTACTTCTTAAACAACTCATGCTCTCACTTGCTCATATTCTGCAGCTGGGTTCTGTCAGGAGCAGTATTGTATTGGTATTGCCTAATAAAGGCAGTAATCAAGTCTTTCCATGAGGGCATGCGAGAAGTTTCCAAATTGGTATACCAGATGACTGCCACCCCGGCCAAGCTTTCTTGGAAGAAATGCATCAGCAGTTTCTCGTCCCTAGAGTATGCCCCCATTTTTCGGCAATACATCGTCAGGTGATTTTTGGGGCAAGTGGTCCCCTTGTATTTATCAAAATCTGGTACCTTGAACTTTGGAGAGATGACAACATCAGGTACCAAACATAATTTTGTCATGTCGGTGAAAGGGTAATCACCAAACCCTTTGATAGCCTTGTCATACCCTAATTTCGTCCGGGGACGATCGTTAACCAACATTTGGATTCTTGTCGGTCGAATTGAGCTGCTTAACACTAATTGTCGCGCAATTCGTAGGGTTTTGTGACGTTTCAGAAGGAAATGTGTGAAATGTTCAAAAGAGGGACAAAATGGTCACTTTTGGGACATTTTCCAACCCCTGGGCCTACTAGAAGACTTAGAGATGAAGTAACCAGCTCACCTGGGCGAGCAAGTTACTTTTGGAGGAAGCAAGCAGCTCGCCTGGGCGAGCTGCTGTGCAACCTCCTCCCCTCATATTCCTATAAATAGGCACGAGGGGCTGAGGGGTAGGGAGTTCAACATCATTTGTAAGAGGTTTTCACTAAAATTAGTGAGAAAAAGGAGAAAGAAGATGAAAAATCAAGGCCGAGGTGCTTTCGTAACGCTTCCGTAATGTTTTCATGATCAATTTTGTGACCGTTCTTCATCGTTCTTCGATCTTCGACCGGTTAGTTTTCTATTTTAAAGCTTTAAATTCATTTGATGCACCCTTAGGGGTCCATCCTTGCTTTGCATGTCTTCATCTTCATTTTCCTACCATCTACAATCTTTTTCTTTGTTTTAAGCAAGTTTTGATCGATCGTTCGTTCGTTTAAGCCGTAATCTCACTTAATCAATGTTAAAATTAATTTCAATCAATTGTTTGTGTTGTAATCTCGTTTAATCACCATTAAAATAAAATTCAACTGATCGTTTGTGTTGTAACCTCGGTTATTCATCAAAAAAATAAGTTTCAACCGGTCATTTACTTTGAAAGTTCTCTTTTAATGAGTTGGAAAATAACCAAGTGAAACCAAAGCTAAAATCAACTCATAATCAAGCTTTTGTCCACAAGAAAATTGCATGAACCCGTTCAAAGGTTTAATGCCTTAATGGCCTTTTTAACTTTTATCGGTTAAAACAAACCGTTTAGAAGTCTAAAATCAACACAAATGCATTTTATAGATACAGGATCCCGGAAAATCATCTCTTCTCACTCACAAACATTCAGGCGTCATGGTTCATTTGCAGTCATCACCACAGTGTCCCATGTATGCATTTAAGATGGTGATGTGGTCCTTCCGACATCCCGTGACAAAATGACGAGACAAATGCAACGCATGAGTGACGATGCAATACAGATATACATGTGTGAGAGTACACGGTTGATAGCACAAAACAAAAATATACTAGACGAACAAGCATGGTAACACCATCAAATAATAACACAAGAAAGACGCACACAAACTTGTGGAAGCAATGTCTTCCAAGGTTATTTTGATGATGCCAAAGAATCAAAAGTTAAGCAAAGTTTCAAGCAAAGATTCAAGAATCAAGTTTCAAGATTCAAGATTCAAGATTCAAGAATCAAGTTTCAAGTTTCAAGATTCAAGATTCAAGAATCAAGATCTAAGAATCAAGATTCAAGAAAAATCAAGATCAAGATTCAAGACTCAAGATTCAAGAATCAAGAGAAAACTAAATCAAGATAAGTACTAAAAAGTTTTTCAAAACATTGAGTAGCACATGAAGTTTTCACAAAATCTTTTACCAAAGAGTTTTACTCTCTGGTAATCGATTACCAGAAGGTAGTAATCGATTATCAGTAGCCAGCATTGTTTTTCAAACTAATTTACAAAGTTGTAATCGATTACCATAATCATGTAATCGATTACCAGTGTTTTAAAATGTTAAGATTTTCAAAATTCAAAATAAAGAGTCACATTTGTTGATGTGTAATTGATTACACCTTAATGGTAATCGATTACCAGTGGATTTTGAAAAATACATTTTCAAAAGTCACAATTCTTCAAGTGACTTGTTTCTGAAGATTCTTTCAAAAGTCATAACTTTTTAAGTGACTAGTTTTAAAGAAATTGCCAAGAGTTATAAGTTTTGACTTGAGTCATTAAGAAATTATAAATATGTGACCATGGCATGAATTTTATATCATCATTTTCAACATCTCTTTCAATAATCAAGAATCTATCTTTCAATCTTCTCTCTCAACATAATTCAACTTTTTCAACAGAATTTTCTGATTCTTTTTCTCTTCATCTTTCAAAAAGTTTTTGTTCAAAACTTTCTCTTCCAAGAAAAGTTCTTTGTTCAAAAACTTGTGCTATTCATCTTTTTCACTCTCTTCTCCCTTTGCCAAAAGAACGAAGGACTAACCGCCTGAATTCTTTTGTGTCTCTCTTTTCCCTTACAAATGATTCAAAGGACTAACCGCTTGAGAATTCTTTTGGTTCTTCCCTTCCCCTTAAGCAAAAGATTTAAAAGGACTAACCGCCTGAGAATTCTTTGTCCCAACACATTGGAGGGTACATCCTTTGTGGTACAAGTAGAGGGTACATCTACTTGGTGATTGTTATACTGAGAACAAGAGAGGGTACATCTCTTGTGGATCAGTTCAAGTGGAGGGTACATCCACTTGGGTTTTCAAAGAGAACAAGGGAGGGTACATCCCTTGTGGATCTTTGGCTTGTAAAGGATTTTACAAGGTTGAAAGAAATCTCAAGAACCGCAGGTTGCTTGGGGACTGGATGTAGACACGGTTTGTGGTCGAACCAGTATAAATCTTGTGTTTGTCTTCTTTTTCCCTACACTCTTTAATTTCCGCTGTGTACTTTTCTTTTATGCTTTACTTTTGTTTAAATTACATAACTTAGTAGTAAAGCCTAATTAAATATAGTAACTTTAAGAAGGATAAGTTTTTTAATTAGTCTAGGTAAATTAATAATTAATTCAACCCCCCCCCCTTTCTTAATTATTTCGAGGCCACTTGATTCAACAAAACATGGCATTGCAAAGATATGCATGGCAATATGAAGGAAACAACACGTAGTGTGTTTGTTCCATGTCCCTATTTCAGGAACCTAATGGGGGGGGGACTAAAAGCTATTTAGTGATAATTCCCAAGGTGGTTGCATCTAGCTTCCAAGGTTTCTAGAGATATCATCCCTTTTGATATCAAACATTGTGGTGGTAGGGACTACCAATGACAATGTATCATCAAAGATAAAAACTCTAGATGAGGTTTCATTGTTGATGCAATCCTCCCAAGGAAGGGACTAGTCACTAGACCCATGAGCAAGAGGCTCCAAGAGGATTGGGCTAGAGCTGCTAAAGAAGGCCCTAGGGTTCTCATGAACCTCAGGATAGATTTTTGAGCCCACGGGCCAAGGTTAGGTTCAATTATCTTTGTACATATTAGACTAGGATGTCATTATATTTGGTCCTTGTATTTAGAGCTCCAAATTTTGGCTCCACAAATTCAATTTCAAATTCAAGTGAAATTTGAATTCAAATTCAAATTTTCCTCCCATTTTGTGTGACACTTAAGTTATAAATAGAGGTCATGTGAGTGCATTTTTTTCAACTTTGATCATTTGAAAATTAAACTTAAGATTTCAGAGCTCTTTTAGAGCACAAAATTTCGTGCTCTTCTCTTCCTCTCCCTTCATTCATCTACTTCTTCCTCCAAGCTCTTATCCAAGGCCTCCTATGGTGGTGAGCTTCTTCTAGACTCATCTTCTCGTTGAAGTGGCGTCTCCTCTCTCTCTTCCTTCTCCATTCCGCTGTCATTCATCTTCCAAGAAGCAAAGGAATCCATTAATGAAGAAGATCCTAAGCCTACAAGCTCCAATGGAGCTTACATCATGTGGTATCAGAGCATCTTCATCTAGGTCATGTTCTTTTGCTTCCTCTATCTTTTTGTTCGGTGAATTCTCTTTAATTCCTTGTTCTTCATCTTATTCTACATGTATATCCTCCATTTTATTATGGTCTGGTTGTGTTTAGAGTAGATTCAAAAAAAAAAAAAACCGATTAAATCTTAGATCTACACTTATTCTTGCATTTCTATGGTTCAAATTTTGTAGATCTACTCTTGAATCGTGTTTTTATGTTGATTTTAGGTTCTATAATTTTTCATTCATAATATTCTTGTGCTGAACCTTAGATCTAATTTTTTTTCCAAAATATTGATTAGAAAAAAAAACACAAAAATCTAAGTGTAAATCACTTAATCCATGTTGTCTTAGAGTCATGTTTAGTCATAGTAATTGTCACATTATGTTCTAAGTTTGTGTTGAATTTTTATTTTGTTGATTGAATTATAGATACATTTGTTCATGTATTCTTGTCATTCTTAGCCTATCTTTTTAATTTTGAGTCTAATTCATGCATTTTATTTAGTTCATAACATGTTCTAAATCAATTCCTAGAAGTAGTCTTGTTGTTGAACTCTTTTTTTTTTGTTTTCTAAGTTTCCTACATGATGCCTATGATGAAGTTGAGTTGTGGCTGGATTTGTGAATCAAATAAGTATTAAGATATCTTGAATTGTGTTATTCAAGATAATTGAGCATAATCAAACACAAATTGTAACCATCCAAGCCTTAAGCAACATAAACACTACTCTTGATTTCTAGGTTGAAATCGCTGGTGTTGGCAGCTTGAACATACGAATTTGAATAAATTACTGGGAATTGGTCACTACGTGTTTTGAGCTGAAATTTTTACTGAATTTTCTAGACATCTGGAGCAAAATTATAAAAAAAAATAACCAAGCGATTTGGATTAAAGGAAAAAATAAGAAAAATCACACAATTTGGCCGAAAAATCAGTGTCCAGGAAAAAAAAAGTGAAAGGGAAGTGTGCTTGTTATTTTGGCTAAATATTTGTTCTATAATTGGTGCCTATTTTATACCAATTCTAGTTCTGAAATTTTCATTGAAAATTACTGTGAATACAAGTTCCAAAACTAGATGTTTCTTGAGTCTTTTTTTTTTGTTTTTCTATTCTACTCTAAAGCCATTCTAGTTTTCTCTTTGAGTCCTAGCTTGCTTTTGTGTGCTTTTCATTGCTTTAATTGTTGAATAATCCTTGAAAATTTGTCTTGTTAAAACTCTATTGGTTTAGCTTTCATTTCATTTTTTTTGGTCTTTGGTTATTGCTTGTATCTTTGTTTCCTTGCTTGTGAGTTGCCATATAGGGAATTGGAAAGGAGGATTGGTGCCATACCTTGAAGAATTTGAGTCAAGAAGCAAGGGGCCAACCACCTTAAGAGCTATTGGACTAAGAAGCACTCCAAATTGAGTGAAACACTAAAGAGAGAATAGCCACCACAATTGAGGAATTTTTTTTGTAATTTTGTAATTGGCAATTTGCTTTGCTTTCAAATTTTGTAACAAAAAGGTCTTTCATTGGAAGTAAGTTGGGAGCCTCCAATAGGTCACCCTACTTCCATTTGTGTGTAATAATTTTAGGAAACTTTCCCTTAGGATAGTGAGTGTTTTGTTGGGAACCTTAAATGAGGTCATCCAAACACTATTAGGATCCGCCTAGTTTGTATTTCTTGCACTTTAATTTCTTGCTTACTTTCATAGCTTATTTCCTTTAACCAACATTGTCAAACCGCCTAGATAGCTTGCCTTTTACCAATTAGTTTTTACCTTATCTTTCACACCTCTTTTAGTGTTTATTTTGGCTAGTTTCAACCATAGTTTCTCTTACCTTTTGTTTTGAAACCTTCAACAAGAAAGAACCATAACTTAGGAACCAACATGAGTCTTCATTCTTCATCTAGTGTTAATGGTGAGGGTTCTACTCCTAAGGACCCCTTGTATAAGATATTAGATGAGTTGAGATCCCTTAAGTTGTGTGAAAAACAAGAGAGAAAAGAAAAAGGTAAAAAAAGACTGGAAGAAATAAGTCAAGATGAAAGAGAGAAAATAAGAGAGGAAGAAAGAAGAAAAATAATGAAAGAAATGAAAAGAGAAAAACATGCCTCCTGTAGTAGTCATGACTCTTGCAAGAGTTTAAGTGAAGAACTTAGCGACTATTATAGAGGATGCCATAGTTCACATACTAAACATCACTCCCAAAGAAGAGAAAAGGAAAAAAGGCCTCAAGAGGTTAACATTAGCCTCCCATATTTCCATGGAAAAGATAATGTTGAGGCCTACTTAGATTGGGAAATGAAGGTTGAACAACTCTTTGCTTGCCATCATATTAGCGAAGAGAGAAAAGTTCCATTGGTTACCCTTAGCTTTCAAGGGTATGCCCTCTATTGGTGGACTTCCCTTGGTGGGGAACGAAGGATTCATGGGGATCCTCCAGTAGAGTATTGGAATGATCTTAAGAGTGCCCTTAGGAAGAGGCACATTCCCTCCTACTATGAAAATGAGCTTATGTACAAGCTCCAAAGGCTTAGACAAGGGAGTATGAGTGTCGAAGAATATAGACAACAAATGAAACTACTCTTTTTAAGAGCTGAACTTAGGGAGGAGGAAAGAACAATCATAGCTAGGTTCCTTAGTGGACTTAATATGGAAGTGAGGGACAAGGTTGAATTCCTTCCATATAAGGACCTAGATGAGCTAGTCCAACTTTGTATAAGAGTGGAGCAACAACTTAAAAGAAAGCCTTCTTCAAAATCTTATGGCTCTCATTCTTATCAAAGGAAGGACCAAGCCCATGGAATTTTAGGGGCTGCACCTTCAAAACCGAAGGAATATAAAGGTAAGACCATAGAGAAATACACCCCTAAGACTAGTTCCCAAGAAAGGACTAGCAACATTAAATGCTTCAAATGTCCTGGGAGAGGTCACATTTCCTCTCGATGCCCCACAAAGAAAACCATGATCATGAGGGGTCAAGACATTTATAGTAGTCAAGAGGAGACTACTTCTTGCCCTTCCTCTAGTGGAAGTGAAGATGAAGTAAGGGGTGAAGAGTCTAGTGAGGAAGTCTACCCCCATGAAGAAGGTGACCTTTTAATGGTTAGAAGGCTCCTTAGAGGTCAATCTTGTGATATATCTCAATCCCAAAGAGAGAATATCTTTCATACAAGAAGCAAAATTTTAGATAAAACTTGTTCTCTCATTGTGGATAGTGGATCTTGTTGCAATTGTTGTAGCACCAGATTAGTTTCCAAGTTAAACCTCACTATCATTCCCCACCCAAAACCTTATAAACTTCAATGGCTCAATGAGCAAGGGGAAATGATAGTTAACCAACAAGTGAAGGTACCTTTCTCCATTGGGACATATAAGGATGAAGTTAATTGTGATATAGTTCCCATGGAGGCAGGACATATTCTTTTAGGAAGGCCGTGGCAATTTGATAGGAAGATCATTTACAATAGCCTAACTAATGAGATTACCCTCACCCATCTTGGCACTTAATTTGTGTTGCATCCTCAAACACCTTCACAGGTGGCCAAAGATCAACTAACTATGAAAGATAAGAGGGATGAGGAAGAAAAACTAGAAAAACAAAAGAAAAAGAAGGATAGTAAAGCCTTGTCTTCAAAGGCCAAGGGGAAGGAAAAAGAGGAAAAGGATTCCTCCAAGAAGATTCTTAAGAAGGAAAATCATTTTGCAACAAAAGGTGATATTAAAAGAGCACTCTTTCTTAAACAATCTTTCTACCTTCTCCTATCAAGGGAAACATCCCTTAACACTGCCACAATTCCTACATTTGAGACCTTACCCCCAAAGGTCCAAGAACTCTTACATGAATTTGGTGATATATTTCCCCAAGAGATACCCCCTGGGCTACCTCCTTTAAGGGGAATAGAACACCAAATAGATTTAGTCCCAGGAGCAAGCCTTCCTAATAGGCCAGCCTATAGGACTAACCCTCAAGAAACTAAGGAGATAGAGTCTCAAGTTAAATAATTGTTGGAGAAGGGCTGGGTCCAAGAGAGCCTAAGCCCATATGTTGTGCCAGTGTTGTTAGTGCCCAAAAAGGATGGTACATGGAGAATGTGTACATATTGCTGAGCCATCAACAACATCACTGTAAAGTATAGGCACCCCATTCCTAGACTTGATGATTTGCTTGATGATTTGCATGGTGCCAATATCTTTTCAAAAATTGATCTTAAAAGTGGTTATCACCAAATTAGGATGGAAAAGGATGATGAGTGGAAAACCGCTTTCAAGACCAAGTTTGGTTTGTATGAATGGCTAGTGATGCCTTTTGGGCTCACTAATGCACCATGCACCTTTATGAGGCTTATGCATCATGTCTTAAGGGATTTCATAGGCAGATTTGTAGTTGTTTATTTTGATGATATTTTAGTGTACAGTAGGAGCCTAGATGATCACTTAGGACATCTCAGGCAAGTTCTTTCAGTCCTTAGGTAAAACACCCTCTATGCAAATATAGAGAAGTGTACTTTTTGTGTAGATAATATAGTTTTCTTAGGGTTTATAGTTGGTAGAAATGGGGCATTTACCTGGGGTGAAAAAGAATGTGGCATTTACCTCTCAATGAGCTGGTGAAGAAGAATGTGGCATTTACCTGGGGTGAAAAACAAGAGGAAGCCTTTGCTTTGCTCAAAGAAAAGCATACTAAGGCACCTGTATTGTTACAAGGTAGGCACCCTGATCGAGGCTGTACCCGAATCAAATAAACATGAAAATGCAGTAACTAGGAAGTGATCCTAGGTCGTTTCCCAACGAGCAGTAACAAACCAAATGTTCATAATATACTTGCAGTAACAGTAACGATTAGGGGGGTTTGTTTGTTTTGTGATTAAAGAGCATAACAAGTAAATTGGAATACAAAACTACTAATATTAAAAACAGGTTGTTTCCTCTGATTCACAAGCCATTCTCTTATCCTGGGTTATGGAGAATTCGTCCCTAACAGTCAACCACTTAATCCAACCCTATTTCAATTTACTAAGCGAAAATCAACTTAGGGTTTTCAATACGTGATTAGGCACCACATACACCAGTTAGCCCTTCGTCCATTAAGCATGAACGCAAGTTAGACTCAGAGGCAATTAATCGAACACTAAGCATGCACTAATTAATATTCACGAATTTGGGATAACTGGTGAAGGGAAAACTACCAGGAAACCACATTACAAGCGAAACCTCAAAGAGAGTTGGGCTTCGTCCTCAAAAGGAAACAACACCAGAAGATCTAGCCTTCCATGGATTCAAACAGAAAATGCAAATGAAACATGAAATAAAAACGTAAATGAATAGAAATGTAAATGAAACAGAAACGTAAATGAGAGTAGAAGAAGAAGTAAGAATGAAAACGAAATTGTAATTAGAAGCAGAAAACGTAAAATTGCATTACGTGAACAGTAGCATCAAAGCAGAAAACGTAAAACCCTAAAACAAAAGCTCTGAATAATGAATAGCATAACAGAATAGCCTTGCACGAATCCCAAGGCTGCTATTTAAAAAGAGTCACTCAATGTCACTGGGCCCTATTACAATACTCTGGTCCAAAACGAAATAAACACTGAACAACATAAAATAAGCTTGCGAAATTTCCTAATTAGAAATTAACTAAGGTAAGCGCTGCTTTATTTGCCCTCTTCAAGTCCATAACCAAAATCTGGATTAAGCTCAATGTTTCATTAATTCCTGAAATTAGATTAAAAACATAAAATTAGCTAAATGAGCCCATATAATAAAACTGCCTGATTAATTGACAATTAGGACCAATCAGTAATTAAAATGGTGCAAAAAGGGTTTAGAAAATAGAAGAAAATGATGGCACATCACACCCTATTGCTTATTTTAGTGAAAAACTTCATAGTGCCACCCTCAACTACCCCACCTATGATAAAGAGCTTTATGCCTTAATAAGAGCCCTTCAAACTTGGGAACATTACCTTGTTTCCAAGGAATTTGTCATTCATAGTGATCATCAATCACTTAAGTACATCAGAGGGTAAAGCAAGTTAAATGAAAGGCATAAAAAATGGGTAGAGTACCTAGAGCAATTTCCATATGTTATCAAATACAAAAAGGGAAAAATAAATGTGGTAGCTGATGCCTTCTCTAGGAGACACACATTGTTTTGCTCCCTAGGAGCTCAAATTTTAGGATTTGATAATATTAGAGACTTGTATGCTTTAGATGAACATTTCTCTACCATTTACGAGAGTTGTGGGAAAAAGGCCCAAGATGGATTCTATTTGGCTGAGGGGTATTTGTTCAAAGAGGGAAAGCTTTGCATACTGATCGAGGTCGTACCCGAATCAAATAAACATTAAAAATGCAGTATCTAGGAAGTGATCCTAGATCGTCTCCCAATGAGCAATGGTCAACCAAACATTCATAACAGATAGTAATAAATTAGTAACGAATTGGTGGGGTTGTTTGTTTTTGTAAATTAAACAGCAAGCAAGTTTGAATTATAAAATAACAGAATTAAAACATGTTGTTTCCCCTTGATTCACAAGCAAGTCTCTTATCCTAGGTTACGAGAATTTATCCTTAATCAGTTCAACCACTTAATCCAACCCTAAATTAAATTACTAAGCGAAAATTAACATACGGCTGTCATTATGTGATTAAGCAACACATACCCAATTAATCATGAACGAAACTGATCATTAAGCAAGAACATAAATTAAGCACAGAGACAATTAATCAAGCACTAAGCATTCATGGATTAATAGCAACAAATACAGAGTAATTGGTGAAGAGAAAAAACTGATCAGAATTCAATAGTAATAACAAAACCTCAAAGAGAGCTGTGTTTGATCCTCAAGAGAAAACAACGCTGGAGACTTAGCCTTCCATTAATCCGTAGAAAATGAAATTGCAATTGGAATTTTATTCTACATGAACAGTGCGCATAAACAGTAAAAACTGGAATTCTAAAATCCTAGAATTATTCTTCTCTCTAAAAAAACTCTCTAAACTAAAACCCTGGTGCTGTTATGTAGGTCCTCAGCCCCAAAGCTTACAAATCTGTTTTAAGTCCAAGCCCATAAATAAAATAAAATTTGGACAAGATAAGATAAGATTGGATGAAATAAAATCTAGATGAAATAAAATCTGGATAAGATAAGATTTGATAAAATAAAATTGTCTGCTCTCTTCAAGTCCAAGCCCAATTCCGGATTCAAGCCCAATTGCTTATAATTCTCTTGAAATTAAATTAAAAACACAAAATTAGTCCAGTAGGCCCAAATGATAAAATTGCATAATTAATTTGACAATTAAGGCTAATCAGTAATTAAAATGGTGACAAAAAGGGTTAAGAAATAGTAGAAAATAATGACACATCAAATCCCCCCACACTTAGCCTTTTGCACTTCTGGGCAAAATTAAAAAGCAAAGCAAGGAACAAATCCAGAGACATTAAAGAAAAACAAACAAACACAAAAATAATTACATATTTCTCAATGAATCTCAAGGAATGAAAGGAATGGGCAACATCCAACTTGTAGAGAGTTAAAGAATCAAGACAGTCATGAAAATCATCCAAGCATCTCAAACATGGCAAGATAGTTAATCAGCTCAAGAATGAAAAGTGATAAAGCCTCATAAGATATGCACTCTATCTCTCAAGTGTCTAGGCTATTGTTTACTCTCAGAGCACCCATGAAAACAAACACCACATAGACTTGGCAAGACTCTAAAATTGACAACCACATCACAAACACATGCATATGAGGATCAAAAGGTTTTTTAAGGTTGTAATGGGGCCAAGGACAAGGTAGAGGAAAGTATGGGATAAGTAGCTAAAACCCAAAGGAATAGAGGAGCAATGGGGAATAAGTGAGAACTAAGAAAAAGTAGTAAACCCCAAAACCAAAATTAAAAATTAAGCATAAAAAGTAAACCTAAAACAAAATAACCAAGTCCTCAAACCAATCCAAGTCTTCAAACCAAGACCTCATTTATTCAACTTCATTTTTTTTCTGTTTTTTTTTTGTTTTTTTTTGTTTTTTTAATGTGAATAGTAGCAATTGAAAGCATTTGAAAAAATAAAGCAACAATTAGAAAATATATGTATATACATCAAGCATGGCCAAAATACATCATCAAGCATGGCCAACAATAACATATCATCCAATGAAACATACCCCCCCCCCCCCCCCACACTTATTCCCAAAACAATTCCAAAGCTCTAAAATTCCTTAAAGGTAGGGTGAGATCATGGTTTTTCACTTAAGGCTTGTAATGAGCTTCAAAACACAAAAAGGGGAACATAGGCTCAAAGGGGCTATCAAAGGAATTAATTCAAGGTAGGCTCATTTGGCTAGAGGTTTATAAGAACAAAATGCCTAAATCATCTCCCAACATGCATGTGAAGCAAGAAGTATCAACAAGAGTCAAGCCAAGGTTATTGTGCAAGCAACCAATGGGGCAAAACACACCGAATAAAATAGATGATGATGGCTCAAAATCTCACCAAGGGTAAATCTATCACTTTCAATTCAACCTTTCAAAACTAACTTGACATGTAGAGAAAAACAAGGATTTCTATTCACAAAATGCCAAGAAACTCCTATTTCAAAAAAAATTACCCATTACCTGTACATAACCTATAATTCAAAGAGAAACATGTAATGTTGTACACAAAACATAAAACCATAATAACAAAATTAACCTAGAAAACCTAACAAAATTAAACTAGAAAACCCAACAAAATTAAAGAACAATCCCCCCCCCCCCCCACACTTAAACAACACATTGTCCTCAATGTAGCACAATCATAAGATCAAGAGCAATCAAAACAATCAATAAATTTAGACAAGTGCAATAAAATTAAAGAAGGAGACAGAAAAAGAAAACTCCCTAAGTCATGGTGGAAGAGAAGTAGGGTGAAGTAAGAAGGTCTCCTCCACCATTCCATCCACCAAGGAAGGATTTGTGAGGAATGGTTTCAGCCGGTGTCCATTGACCTTGAAGCTCTTATCTGTGGATTCACTTTTGATCTCAACTGTACCATAAGGAAAAACATTAGTCACCACAAAAGGACCAATCCACTTTGACCTCAACTACCACTCATGAGTCTGAGCCTAGAGTTATACAATAAAACTTTCTGTCCAACCACGAAGTCCTTCTTAGCTATCAAACTATCATGGAACTTCTTGGTCTTCTCCTTGTAGAATTTGGAATTCTCATAGGCATCTAAAGGCATCAATAGAGAAGTTGCAGGTCTTTACAGCCCAGTAGGCTTTGTGCTCTATCTCTACTGGAAGATGACATTCCTTGCCAAAGATAACCCGATAAGGATACATTCCTGTGGGTGCTTTGTAGGCAGTCCTATGCGCCCAGAGAGAATCATCTAGCCTGGTGCTCCAATCCTCTTTGTTCGGCTACACAATCTTCTTTAAGATCCTTTTTATCTCCCTGTTTGAAATCTTAGTCTGCCCATTAGTTTGGGGGTGGTAAGGTGTGGAAATTATGTGCACGACCCCATACTTTTTGAGCAAGGCATACATGGATTTGTTACAAAAATGGGTGCCTTGATCACTAACAATGGCCTTAGGGACTCCAAACCTGCAAAACAGATTAGATCTAACAAAATCCACAACAACCTTAGCATCGTTAGTTCTGGTGGATTTGGCTTCCACCCATTTTGAAACATAATCAACAGCAAGAATAGTATAAACAAAACCAAAAGAGACAGGGAAAGGCCCCATAAAATCTATACCCCTTACATCAAACACCTCATAGAATAACATGGGTTGTTGAGGCATTTGTTGTCTCTATGAAAGTGAGTTGCCTGCTCTCTGACAAGGCTCACAAGTGCTACAAATTCTCCATGCATCCTTGAAGATGGTGGGCCAATAGAAACTACAGTCAAGCACCTTGCAAGTTGTCCTCTATATGCCAAGATGGTCACCTGGTGTGGAAGAATGACAAAATTGCAGGACCGAGTCGATCTCATGGTCTGGAATGCATCTCCTAATAACCTGGTCACTGCACAACTTCCACAAATAGGGGTCATCCCAACTATAAAGCTTAGCATCACTCTTAATTTTATCATTTTGAGCTTTAGGTGCTAAGGGAGGAAAAACAGAAGCAACCAAATAATTCACAATATTGGAAAACCAGGGAGTGGGGAAGGAATCAGAAATACTATACAGAATGTACAAATGGTCATCCAGAAAATCATCCTGAATAGGTGAGTCCTTAGACACACGCTCAATCCTACTCAAGTGGTCAACCACAAGGTTCTGTGCACCGCTCCGATCACGGATCTCCAAATCAAACTCTTGGAGCCAAAGCATCCACCTAATCAATCTAGGCTTTGATTCAGCCTTCTTCAACAGGTACTTCAGAGCTGCATGGTCAGTATAAACAATAACACGAGTACCAAGTAATTATGAATGAAATTTCTCAAGAGGAAAAACTATCGCTAATAGCTCCTTCTCTGTGGTAGTGTAATTTGCTTGGGCAGCATCCAAAGTTCTAGAAGCGTAGTAGATCACCCGAGGCAGCTTATCAATCTTTTGAGAAAGGACAGCCCCCAATGCGTAATTGGATGCATCGAACATTTGCTCAAATGGGACTGTCCAATCAGGTGCCTGAATGATAGGGGTGGTAGTCACCGCATGCTTGAGGCAATCAAAAGCCTCTTTGCACTGGTCATCAAAATGAAACTCCACCTCCTTTTGCAACAGATTGGATAGTTGAAGGGCCACTTTGCTAAAATCCTTGATAAAGCTCCTATAAAACCTTGCATGACCAAGAAAAGAACGAGCCTCTCACACGCAAGAGGGGTGAGGCAATTGTGAAATAACAGCTATTTTTGTAGGGTCTACCTCTATGCCCCTACTGGAAATGATATGCCCTAAAACTATACCTTTTTCTACCATGAAGTGACATTTTTCAAAATTCAGCACAAGGTTAGTTTCAATGCATCTATTAAGAACTCTATCTAGACTATCCAAACATGCATCAAAAGAGGATCCATAAACGGTAAAATCATCCATAAACACCTTTATGCAACTCTCTAAAAAATCACTGAAAATGCTAAGCATACACCGCTGGAAGGTACCAGGGGCGTTGCATAGGCCAAAGGCATCCTCCTATAGGCGAAAGTGCCAAAGGGACAGGTGAATGTGATTTTTTCTTGATCCTCAGAGCAATATGAATTTGTAAATAACCAGAAAAACCATCAAGAAACAGTAATGAGACTTACCCGCCAAGCGCTCAAGCATTTGATCAATGAATGGCAGGGGAAAATGATCTTTTCTGGTTACCTGGTTCAACCTCCTATAATCAATGTAGACTCGCCAGTTGTTCTGCACTCGTGTGGGGATAAGCTCATCCCTCTCATTCTTAATCACTGTAAGGCCTGTCTTCTTAGGAACCACTTGGACTGGGCTCACTGGCTGTCAGAGATGGGGTAGATGATTCCAACTTGTAAGAGCTTGGTCACTTCCTTTTTCACCACATCTAGAATGACGAGGTTGAGTCACCGTTGTGGCTGCCTCACTGGCTTAGCTCCATCCTCTAAAAGTATCCTATGTATGCAGGTAGATGGGCTAATACCAGGAATGTCTGCTAAAGTCCATCCAATGGCTTTCTTGTGCTTCTTGAGCACTAGCAACAACTTCTCCTCTTGCTCAACAGCAAGGGAGGCAGAGATGATCACTGGAAATTTTTCCTTGTCCTCCAAGTAAGCATATTTGAGGGTTGCTAGTAAGGGCTTCAACTCTAGTGTGGGTGGTGGCTGAATAGTGGGAGGAACTAGGGTAGGAGAAGAAGAAGGTTCCTCAGCCTATACCTCATAAAGCAAGTCAGAAGTGTATGTACTTCGTGCAACATGGTTAGTGCATTCTGACTCTAAAAAATCAACATCAAGAGGTACAACATTCAAAAAATCAAAACCAGACTCAAATTCAAATTCACTCTCAGCATAAAAATCAGATACAGGATCAAATTCAAACTCAGATTCAGATTCAATGCATAAGGAATGACAAGTATGCAGATCAGATAAAAATGGATGCTTCCTACCATGAAGAACAAAATCAAAATCAAACATATAATCATCAACAATTTGATCAATTATCTCAGCACGAAAAATAGAATGATCCTTAGATGGATGTTTCATGGCATCAAGAATGTTAAAATGAACAACAATATCAGCAAATTCCATAGACAATGTGCCAGCATAAACATCTATCTTGGTTCGGGTTGTTTTCATAAATTGCCTGCCTAAAATAATTGGGACTAAACCATGGGAAAATCCCTCTTCCATATTAAGAACATAAAAATCAATAGGAAAAATAAGTTCACCAACCCGAACCAGCACATCCTCTATGAAACCTACGGGGTAAGCATCACTTCTATTTGCCAAATGAATCACCACATTTGTAGATTGCAAAGGTCCAAGAGATAAAAAAATTGAAAATGGACAGAGGCATGACACTAACCGATGCTCCTAGATCTAGCATGGCATCCTCAAATTTATTGTTCCTAATAATGCAAGGTATACAAAAAGTACCTGGGTCCTTATATTTCTCAGGAATGTGAGGAACAGATTTAGCTATCAATGCTGACACATTTTTGCCCATGCTAATCCTTTCATTGCCTTTGAGCTTCCTTTTGTGGGTGCACAGCTCCTTTAGAAACTTGGAATATCTTGGAATCTGCTTGATGACATCTAGTAGAGGTATTTTCACCTCTACTTTCCTGAAGGTCTCCAAGATCTCCTTTTCCACTTCTTCCATTTTTTTTGTTTGGAATTGCTCTAGGTGGGAATGGAAGAGGGATAAGAGGCTATGGTAAGTCAGAATTACTAGAAGAAGGTCCACCTGCATGAAAATTTTTGTTAGGAAGCTTTCTCTTTTGTGCAACTATCTCATCCTCTTTTTCAAGTGTAGAATGAAGCTTGACAGGTTCAGGTGCAGGTGCTGCTACTGGTGGAGGCACTTGAATTTGGTTGCCAGACCTCAAGGTGATGACACACATTTTTCGGATTCTGCACAGTTTGTGAAGGCAATTTGTCCAAATTTTGGGACTGAGCTTGGTTCAACTGAGTAGCCATCTGCCCCATCTGATTGGTCAGACTCTGAATGGAGGCTCTTGTCTCTTGCTGAAATTGCATATTCTGGATGGTCATTTGCCTCACTAACTCTTCTAAGGAAGGTTGAGGAGAGGCATCAATTGCTTGTTGTCTTTGTTGTGGCTACTTCTGTTGTTGCATTAGAGGAGGAACATATGGCTTGCTTGGGCCACCAGCATTCTAGAAAGGAGGGACAGGCTATTGTTGTTGTGGAGGACTTGCCCATCTCAGATTTGGATGATTCCTCCAACCTGGATTGTATCTGTTGCTTGAAAGGTCATAATTATTCTGCTGTTGTTGGTTTTGTTGTTGAAGGGGTCTATTATAAATGTTTGCAGCATAAGCTTCAGGTTGCTCATTGACTCCTGATTGCTACAAAGAAGGACAGAGATTTGTATGGTGATCTACAGAAAAACATAGACCACAGACTCTTGCAACAGGGGCAGATACAGATTTCTGATTCATGGCAAGCTGAGTTACTAGGTTGACCAAGGCATCAAGTTTTCCCTCAAGCTTTTTATTTTCAATAGATGAAGATGAAACGGTGGCCACCTCATGGACTCCTCGAAGGACAATAGCATCATTTCTTGCACTGAATTGTTGGGAGTTGGAAGCCATCTTCTCAATCAAATTCCTAGCCTCAGTAGGGGTCATATCACCAAGAGCTCCACCACTGGCAGCATCAATCATACTCCTCTCCATGTTGCTAAGTCCCTCATAGAAATACTATAGAAGGAGTTGCTCAGAAATCTAGTGGTGAGGACAGCTTGCACACAATTTCTTGAATCTTTCCCAGTACTCATACAAGCTCTCTCCACTAAGTTGCCTGATGCCTGAAATGTCTTTTCTAATGGCAATGGTCCTAGATGCAGGGAAGAATTTCTCCAAGAACACCCTTTTAAGGTCATCCACCTGAAAATGGACCTGGGAGCAAGGTAGTAGAGCTAATCTTTTTCCACTCCCTCCAGAGAATGAGGAAAAGCCTTTAGAAAGATATGATCTTCTTGGACATCAAGGGGCTTCATGGTGGAACAAACAATATGGAACTCCTTAAAATGCTTATGAGGATCTTCACCTGCAAGACCATGAAACTTGGGCAACAAATGTATTAGTCCAGTCTTGAGAACATATGGAACACCCTCATCAGGATATTGAATGCACAAGCTTTCATAAGTGAAATCAGGTGCAACCATCTCCCTAAGAGTCCTATCACGAGGTGGAGGTTGAGCCATGTTCTCAGTATGAAAATTAGTAGTGGAATGCTCAAAATCAGAATATTCAGAATCACCTTCAACAGAATGCTCAGAATGCACAGAATGACCAGGATGCACACTATGACTAACTAATCTATGAAAGGTTCTATCTATTTCAGGATCAAAGGGTTGTAAATCACCCGGATTGCCCTTAGTCATGCACTATATTTAGCAAATAATGTGTTTCTCAACAAGCACCTAACAAGGGGGTAAAACTACAGCTATACTCAAATGATATCCAAATGAGCTGAAAGTTTGTGAGGAACCCCCTAAAATCATGAAAAGATAGCACAAAAAATTTCAAACAAAAATTCAAAGTCTAACTATGAAAACTACCTAAGCAAAGTTTAGAAAAATAGGACAATAATACTTAAAAAAAAACTTAGTAAACGAATGATTTTTGGAGTTTGGGATACCCCAACTGGCCAAAGCAGCTGGTTGTCACAGTATGGGAAATTTTTTTCTACCCCAAATGCATATATAATAATAGTCATTCTGACACCTGGAGCAAAAGTTATGGCCGTTTTAAGTTTTGCTAAAAACAAGTTCCCAAAATTTTTGTCTCTCAAATACTGCCACACCCACTGCTCCTAGTATTTTTCACACAAAATATGGACCAAAATAAGCTACCACACAAAAAATCAGGCAAAGATAACAACTCTAACTATCAAAACAAAAATCGCTAATTAAATTGCAAAATCAGTCGCTAATTCCAGTCGCTAATCACTGTTATCATTGTTCACAGCAAAACACAAGGCTGAATCAGTCGCTGAAATAGTCGCTAAAAATAGTCTCTAAACACGGGACACAACTGAAATGCAAAACAGAACATTACACAAAACAAGACAACTAAACACTATTATGAACCTTTGGCCCACTGCTCCCCGGCAACAGCGCCAAATTTGATCGAGGCTGTACCCGAATCAAATAAACATTAAAAATACAGTATTTAGGAAGTAATCCTAGGTCGTCTCCCAACGAGCAATGGTCAACCAAACATTCGTAACAGATAGTAATAAAACAGTAACGAATTGGGGGGGTTGTTTGTTTTTGTAAATTAAACAGCAAGCAAATTTGAATTAGAAAATAACAGAATTAAAACATGTTGTTTCCCCTTGATTCACAAGCAAGTCTCTTATCCTAGGTTACGAGAATTTATCCTTAATCAGTTCAACCACTTAATCCAACCCTAAATTAAATTACTAAGTGAAAATTAACATAAGGTTGTCATTATGTGATTAAGCAACACATACACCAATTAATCATGAACGAAAGTGATCATTAAGCATGAATATAAATTAAGCACAGAGACAATTAATCAAGCACTAAGCATGCATGGATTAATAGCAACAAATACAGAGTAATTGGTGAAGAGGAAAAACTGATCAGAATTCAATAGTAATAACAAAACCTCAAAGAGAGCTGTGTTTGATCCTCAAGAGAAAACAACGCTGGAGACTTAGCCTTCCATTAATCAGTAGAAAATGAAATTGCAATTGAAATTTTATTCTATGTGAACAGTGTGCATAAACAGTAAAAACTGGAATTCTAAAATCCTAGAATTATTCTCCACTCTAAAAAAAACTCTCTAAACTAAAAGTCTGGTGCTGTTATATAGGTCCTCAGCCCCAAAGCTTACAAATCTGTTTTAAGTCCAAGCCCATAAATAAAATAAAATCTGGACAAGATAAGATAAGATTGGATGAAATAAAATCTAGATGAAATAAAATTTGGATAAGATAAGATAAGATTGGATGAAATAAAATCTAGATGAAATAAAATCTGGATAAGATAAGATTTGATAAAATAAAATTGTCTGCTCTCTTCAAGTCCAAGCTCAATTCTGGATTCAAGCCCAATTGCTTATAATTCTCCTAAAATTAAATTAAAAACACAAAATTAGTCCAGTAGGCCCAAATGATAAAACTGCATAATTAATTTGACAATTAAGGCTAATCAGTAATTAAAATGGTGACAAAAAGGGTTAAGAAATAGGAGAAAATAATGACACAGCACATACCCCAAGGATCCATTAGGAAATTACTTGTGAAAGAGAGCCATGAGGGTGGGCTCATGGGCCACTTTGGGATAGACAAGACCCTTGTCTTACTCAAAGAAAAGTTTTATTGGCCCCATATGAAGAAAGATGTCCATAAGCATTGCACTAGGTGTGTGGCTTGTTTACAAGCCAAGTCTAGGGTGATGCCTCATGGGCTATACACACCTTTACCCATTCCCTCTACACCTTGGGTAGACATTAGTATGGACTTTGTCCTTGGACTTCCTAGAACCCAAAGAGGTGTAGACTCTATCTTTGTGGTGGTGGATAGGTTTAGCAAGATGGCACACTTTATACCATGCCACAAGGTGGATGATGCTTCCCACATCTCAGAACTCATTTTCAGGGAAGTTGTGAGACTCCATGGTTTGCCTAGGACCATTATGTCAAGAGAGATGCTAAGTTCCTTAGCCACTTCTGGAAAACCTTATGGCCTAAGCTAGGAACTAAACATCTTTTCTCTACCACTTGTTGTCGCAACCTACCCTTTTGCGGGCGAGCGAGGCAAGGCTCACGGGTGCGTCTTCCAAAGGAGGAAAATGCGCGGAGTCGCCACCAACGTTTATTTGTGGAAAACATCGGAAAAACCGAAGGAAACTGGTCATGAAGAATATTCCAAATTTGGGAGTTGTATTTACTTTTGAGGAAGGTATTAGCTCCTCTCATGTTTGTCCCAAAGGACACCAACCTTAAATTAGAATTGTGTGAAATTGTGTATTTAAACTTTAATTTCTTTTTAATTTTTGAGGTCGACAAAAGCGGGGTTCTTGCTCCTACGTACCCTCCATTGAAGAGGAAATCAGACCTATGTAGTTCTTTCTAAAGGGCGAATCAAGCGATTCTTTTTACTTGGAAGGTGGTCATTTTAAGGCGTTGGACCTTCAAATGATCCATTTTTACTTGGTGAGAAAAACTGAGGTATCGAACCTTAAAATCCTTTTTAGTGATTTTTTGCGGATGAGCTTGACTTTGCGAGTTGATTTTAGCCTTAGTTTCACTTTAGTTATTAGTCAATTCAATTAAGAAAAAGAAATCCCAAAGAGAAACGTCCGATTGCTTTTTTTGGTTTATTTTACTAAAAGATATTTTTTTATTATATTATTATTTTACCTCTTTTTGGTTTCCAACGTGGTTACGACATGACCGAACGGTCGGATTTCATTTTAACATAAATTAACGGATATTACAATTCGAATAATCGGTGGAAATTTATTTTATTTTTTGATTAGGCGAGAAAATGACTTAAGTAAATGACAAAAGCACGTCAAAAGGGGGTACAGAAAGTAAATGAAACGAAAATAAAAGTATGCGAAATAAATGGGGACCACCAAGGGTACATAGAATGAAAACGTTACGGAAGCACCTCGGCTTGGATTTTCTTCACGGAAACAATTTTTCTCACTAATTTCAAGTGATTACGAAGTACCAGAAGGGCTGAACCCTTTTCTTCTTCACTCCTCCCCCTATTTATAGGAAAATAGGGGAGGAGCTTGCCACCTAGGTTGCTTCCTCCAGAAGAAACTGTCTTCTGGAGGAACAATCTGGAAGGCCCACGTGTGCCTGGTTGCTATTTGCACCCTCTTTTTTACTAAATACACCCCCTTTTCTTTTTTGGTGATTCTTTTTCCGTAACGTTACGAAACTTTACGAATTTCGTAACGATACTTGTTTTCATTCCGTAAGGTTACGAAACCTTACGGGTCATGTAATTACTCCTTTTTTAGCTTTCGGAATGTTACGAAAACTCACGGATTGCGTAACAATACTTCCTTTTGATTTCCGGCATGTTACGGAATTTCACAGATTGTGTAACAGTGCTTCCTTTCGATTTTTGGCATGTCTCGGAACTTCACGTATTGTCCAACAAAGGGTGCCAAGTACCTCGAAGCAGTCAAACAAAGGGTGCATGCCATCAAACAATGGTCCCCGGACGAAATTAGGGTTTGACAGTTGCCCATCTTTACTTACCTCTTATCAGAGATAAGAGGAAAGCAAAGATAAAACACTGATTTCGTCCGTCTTCACCCTTTCCGTGATTAGTCTACGACGACTCCCGTCTCTCCTTCTTCTTTCTCTGAACAACACAAAACAAACACAAACAACAAAACACCAATAACATAATATACACATATACACATGTTTGGCGAAGGAACCGATCGGGAAAAAAACAAAAAACCATATCTCCCAGTCACCGAAGGCTCTGCGCTTGATAATGGAGGACACATGAACAGCGCTAGGCAATCAATTCATGGGGCTCCGAATAGGACGGTGGAGGATACACGAACAACGCTAGGCAATCAATTCGTGGGGCTCCGGACTTGATGGTGGAGGATGCATGAATGACAATCAATTCATGGGGCTCCGGATAAGATTTGAGGGTGGAGGATAGACGAACGACACTAGGCAATCAATTCGTGGGGCTCCAGACTCGATGGTGGAGGATGCATGAATGAAAATCAATTCATGGGGCTCCGGATAAGATTTGAGGGTGAAGGATAAATGAACGGTGCTAGGCAATCAATTCGTGGGGCTCCAGACTCGATGGTTGAGGATGCATGAATGACAATCAATTCATGGGGCTCCAGATAAGATTTGAGGGTAGAGGATAGACGAACAGTGCTAGGCAATCAATTTGTGGGGCTCCATACTCGATGGTGGAGGATGCATGAATGACAATCAATTCATGAGGCTCCGAATAAGATTTGAGGGTGGAGGATAGACGAACAGCACTAGGCAATCAACTTGTGGGGCTCCAGACTCGATGGTGGAGAATGAATGAATGACAATCAATTCATGGGGCTCCGAATAAGATTTGAGGGTGGGACCGAATGGTCCACCGGGTTCTTTCACCTGAAAGGCGAACATGCTTTAGCAAGGAAAACTAAATCATTCATGAGAGCGCCATATTTTAGAGAAACAATATACCCGTGCCAAAAGTAATTTTCCTTGTAATCGAAAATGAAGGGTAGGATGTCAACATTTAGCTTTTAAATGAACATTCAGGCGAAACATCTGGTCAAACTGAAACTGGGAATAAAATCACTCATAGTGTATAAAAACTCACACAGGTAAGTGTTTTACCCTAATCCCAAACCATAGCTACACCATGACTTTATTTTGCACATGATTTCCTATCGAACCAAAAGATCACGCGCACGATCACGGATCAATAGGATTTTCTCAAAAGTAGTGTTTTGTAGAGGAAGCTGGGTATTTCGGTCTTTTTCCTCTTTGTTTAGGTGGGGCGGGATATCGCCAGTCGAGAACGACTTTGAATGGCAATCCCAAAGGAAGAACCACTTTAAAAATGGGTTTTCTTTTTGTCGGTGGTTATTTACCTCGCCGAAAATTTATTTGGGTCTGAAGATCTCCTGTCCTCTTTCTTGCTTTCCATTATTGATCGGGAATTATTCTGTTTCCCTCCGATCTTCTCCTTTTTACTTTCTTCCGATCTTCGACCCAGAATCCTTCTTTTCCTTTTCTTTTCATTTCTTCCTTTCCGATCTTTGTTTAGGAATTCGAGTTTTATCATTCGTTATTCGCTTTCACTTGATGAGATTCTGCTGTCCTTTTCTTCGGGGGAAAGGATGAGGATTCTTTTCATGGGTCAAGGTTCAAAGTAGCCTAAGGTTGTGTCTCAACACGGTCTTTTCATCGTGCGAGCCCGATCTTGATATCTGAGGCAAAACAAATTCGTGTGTCAAGGTGTTAGTCTCAGGTTGAATTTCCATATTATTTCCATGAGGCATGCGTAACAATGATGATTTGGAAACAACGTGCAAAATTAGTCATGGCTACAGCTAGGTGGGTACTCAAGCATCCAGTTTATGGCATTGTGATACTAAGGCTTGGGATTTACACAAGTAGACCCAATATTTCCAAATTATGTTCTTTCATCGGTTCAATGAATCCATCCATTCCCATCTTGGTTATTCTGAAAAATAAACTCTTAGCGTCAGTCTGTTGCTTCCAAAAGATATGTTTGCTCTCTACGAATGATTTATGCTTCCTATGACCATAACATGCCGACCTTCGAGGTCTTTCTTTCTCTTTTCTTTTTGTTTCATTTTTTACGTTTGCAAAAACTATACATCCATCGCCATCTATGAGAAAAGCTTTTCTTTGTACACCTACATTCCTATACACCACAAACTTTTTTGTTGGACCTTGTGGCTTCAATAATCTTAAGAGGGATAGGCTTAGAATGCAGAAGAAGAACAACAATCAATTTAATAATGTTCTATAAACATGCAAGGCAAAATTGATTGCAATAACATAAATGAGATAAGGGAAGAGAGAATGCAAACACAGTTTTATACTGGTTCGGCCACAACCCGTGCCTACGTCCAGTACTCAAGCAACCCACTTGAGATTTCCACTATCTTTGTAAAATCCATTACAAAGTCTGAACCACACAGGAACAACCCATCCCTTGTGTTCAGGAATCCTTTACAACAAGAGACTCACAGTCTCTTAACCAATCTCATTGAATAAGAAGAATGAAAGAAGAATTCTCTCTTCAAGAGAAGAATATTACAATGAAGATCACGTAAGAATCCTTATAGATTTTGCAAGTGTTTGGTCAAGGATTTCTTTTGAGAGAGCATTTCACAATGAAGTTCTTTTAGAATCTTTCTCATTGTCTTTTGAGAGGATAAGACATTTTTGCCAAGCAAAACTCTCTGCATAAAATTCGTGCCCAAGTCACCTATTTATAGGCCTTTGATGGCCATTCACAAATCTAATGAAAAGATGTGATTGTTGGCGATATTCCTTGAAAATCCTCTCTGGTAATCGATTACAGAATTAGTGTAATCAATTACACAGCTGTTTTTCTTGAACAGTTGTGATCCTTCATTTAAAATTTGAATTCCTAACGTTCAGAGTCTCTGGTAATCGATTACATATGATGTGTAATCGATTACACACTTTCAAACCATTGGTAATCGATTACATGTATTGGTAATCGATTACATGTGCCTTGAATGACTTGAAACCTTTCATTGTGAGGCAAGACTTGATCTTGAAGAAATCTTGAATCAAGGCTTTGTTTGTTGAAACAATCTTGTATTAATCTTGAAGCAAAATGAGCCTTGTTTGATTCTTCTTTTGACATCATCAAAATCATGTATACATACATTCACATTCTCCCCCTTTTTGATGATGACAAACATGTGATTTCTTCTCAACACCATCAAAGCTTGCATGATTTACATTCTCTCCCTTTCTCAAGCAAATTCTTAATGCTTCTTGACATCATCAAAATCTTCATGATTTACATTTTCTGTATACACACGCATTAAAAACTCTTTCTCTTTGTATCAACACGGTCTATATAAAAACTCTATTCCTGTTCAAAGATTTCTTTTCCGTTTTTCAACAAACACTCGTGGTTTATACAAAAATTTATTTATATACACTCATTACTCACACACAAGAATTTCTTTTCACACATTATTTACACACACAAAATGTTTCCATACACTTTTTACATATAAAAACTCTTTTCTTTTCTTTATATATAGACATGACATTTGTTCACAACGCCTCTTTCTTTTTTCTATTCTTAGCGTTATCATGATTTTTTTGTTGGTTTTATTTTTAGGACGACGTTCCTAAAGGAAAACTCTACAAGGTTTCGGAATTCCAACAAACATTATCGACGATAACTAACGCAACAGTCCAAACAAAATGTATGCACAAAACAAAAGATGATTGAACAAACGTTAGTCCCTCAAGTCATAGAAACAAGATAACATACAAATGATAAATGATAAAACATATGAATTAGGGAGGATCCCACGGTCATGTGGCTCCGCATGCCACCGGACTCTTGGGTCACGGTAACAAAAGGTGGGGTGGTCGACAAAAGCAGGGCTTTTGCTCCTACGTATCCTCAATTTGTGATGAGGAACTCAGACCTATGTAGTTCTTGATAACTGTGAGACTAAAAATAGTCTGGGTGTTTTCTTCACCAAAATGCGAACATGTTTTAGTAAAGAGACAAAACTTCCAACTTATCAGAGCAACATATGCTTTTTGGATGAAAAACAATGTGTCTATTGGGGAAGCAGAGTATGCCGATGAAATTTTCTCATAACCATAAATGAGATTTTGGATGTTAGCTTTTCGTTTCTAAACGACCATTTAGAGGAAACACTGGGTCCAACAAAAATAGAAGAAAATCACTCAAAGTGTATCAATCTCACAAGATAAGTGCTTTATCCTAATTCCGAATCATAGATATGTCATGACTTGATTTTGCAAATCATTTCCTATCAAATCAAAGATTACATGCGTGATCATGGATCAATAGGACTTTTTTTGGGAATGGTTTTTAGGTGGGGAATTTGGCTTTGAGTGTTTTTTCCTTTTCGTTTTCTATTTTTGTTCAGTGTGGGGCGAGAAAGTCGCTAGCGCATAGGATTTTGGTTGGTAATCAAAGGGAGAGGACCACTTTAGGTCGTGGTTTCCTTTTTTCTTGTTTACTTGGTGAAAATTTTGTATTGTTCAGATATTGTCTGGTCCAAAGGTCTTTCTGCATATTTCTTCTGTTTTCTTCCGATCCTTGATCGAGAATTTTCTTTCTTTTTTAGCTTTCTCCCACTCTTTGATTGGGAATTTTCTTTCTTTTTTTGCTTTCTCCCTTTCTTTGATTAGGAATTTTCTTTTTTGTTTTCTTTCGAGGGCAAGGATTGACATTCTCACCCTGGGTCAAGGTTTGTGATAAGTTGGGATTTTGGCTCAAGGCTTGTAGAACGGCTGGTCATGATATATGTCAGGGTTTGGCCAGCGGTTTGGGGATAAAGGGGATGCCCCATATTATTTCCATGATACACATGCAACAATGATGATTAGGAAATTTTATGCAAAACTGGTCATGCATGCACCCATGTGGACACTCAAGCATCAAGTTTTTATGGTTATGTGACACTAGGGCTCAGGATTCATTTTCCCTATTTAAGTCAACCCAGTCTTTCCAAAATATGTTCTTTTATCAAATCATGCATTCATCCAAGTCTATTATGGGCGTTCGGGAAAATTTCCACAGCATTTACCCTTCAGGTGCATACACATCTTTTTTCAAAAACTGGTTATGATCAGTAAAAAAAATTTCAAAGAAAAGCTGGAAGTTATCTCTTTTCAAAAGCATGTTGGTTTTTCAGCTAGACAACTTATTTTTCTTTTTTCTTTTTTCCTTTTTATCATGTGTTTATTTCTTTTCCTTGTTTGTTTTTGTTTTTTTTTCTTTTCATGAGATATTTTGCTACCTAAACATGTGTATATTTTTGTGAGGTATTTTTGCTATATACATGCATATCCAAGGTATCTTGCTACCTAAACATGCATATCCAAGGTATCTTTCTACCTAAACATACATATATATATTTTGTGAAATATTTTTTGTTACATACATGCATATCCAAGGTATCTTTCTACCCAAACATACATACATATATATATATATATATATATATATATATATATATATATATATATATATTTTGTGAAGTATTTTTGTTACATACATGCATATCCAAGGTATCTTCCTACCTAAACATACATATATATATTTTGTGAAGTATGACTACCTTTCGAGCTTGTGCTTGTTTTATTCAAATTCCTAGGATCATGAGCAACTAGGTGTGTCCTACTATAACTTGCGAAACAAAAGGTGATCAAATAACAAGCAGAAATTTAAAAGTTACTAGGTTGCCTCCTAGTAGCACTTCTTTAACGTCTTGAGCTAGACGCCTTATGACTTGTCGGTCACGGACCTAGTACTTTGCTTACCTTTGGCTTTGGACTTGGTCACCTATTGGTCGGTCATGTGTCGTAAGCAACACTCTAACTTTTTTGTGGATGAGCTGAGGTGAACTCTAGAGGTGGTGGCGGTGCGTCTGTTGCTCGCTGCCGGCCGTCCCCAGGCTGCTGGGGTGTTTCGCCCTGTGCCTACCTGGGGGCACAGTACTTTTTGATGAAAGCTCGATTAGTAGGGGGCCTGATGAACTTGCTGGGGGCGACAGGCACCCCGTAGAACTGACAGAGGCCCGTAATTAGAGCTGGCAACTCCAAGACCCTGTTGGCCTTCTTCGGGTCCACTGGGTGTCTTGCGGGCACAATCCCTGCAAACAATAGATGACATTAGAAATCAGTTTGGGGAGGTGCATACTTACCTATGTCACGATGGCATGAACTTGCTGGGGGGACGGGCGCCCTATAGGACTAACAGAGGCCCGTAACCAGAGCTGGAAACCCCAGGGCCCTGTTGGACTTCTCCGGGTCCACTGGGTGTCTTTGTGGGTGCGATTCCTGCAAACAATAGATGGTATCAGAAATCAGTTGAACCATATGCATACTTACCTATGTCGGGACGACACAGACCAACTGATACTTCTGCAGGGGGAGATCGGCACTGCGGGCGCTGGGCAGAATGTTGCTAAGTAGCAACGTCATCTATATCTATGTAAGAGTGGTTATGTTGGTGCGCATGATCCGTACTTATCTCTTTGTAGCGGTACGGGTGAAATCTTGCCCCAGTATGCATAGTAGCTGCGTGATAGCCTCCCTCTATGGATGTGCTCGCACAGTTGGTCGCCCTCCAATATCAAGGGGTAGCCCAGGAACTGATAAAAGGAAACTACTCGCCCCTTAATCGGGAGCGCAAGTCTCGGGTAAGCATTAAGGGCAGAGGACCTTAAATTCTCTTAAGGTGCGGATATGGATCCCACTTAAGGTGAGGATGCATAGCTCTGTAAAGGCGAGGGCATGTAGCCCTCTGAAGTTGAGGACGTGTCGCCCTTTGAAGACGAGGACGTGCAATCCTCTGAAGGCAAGGGCGTGCAACCCTCTGAAGGTGAAGACGTGTAGTCCTCTAAAGACGAGGACGTGTAGCCCTCTGATGGTGAGGACATGTAGTCCTCTGAAGGCGAGGGCGTGTAGCCCTCTGATGACGAGGACGTGTAGTCCTCTAAAAGTGAGGGTACTAGTACCCAAGGGTCCACCCTTATGAGAAAGCAATAGATTGGCTCATCGAGAGGGCCAGTCATCCCAAATTCACAAGATTGGAGATTAGAGGTAAGAAATCTATGCATTTAACATGATTTTTAGGGATGCAGATGCACGCAACCTTTGTCTTGAAATGCGGTAAATGTGAACTTCATATGCAACAATGAAATGTATTGGAAAGTTGTACAATGTTCATGACATTCTTTCCCTATTTTGTGATTTTGATTTTGATTAAATTTTTTTTTTTGGAAAACAAAGATTGACTGTCCTTTTGAAAGAGGTGATAATTCATGCAACCTTATCCTATCTTTTGCAAATCTCTCCGGGAACTCCCTCAGAGTGTACGTTATGTTTGATTTAGTCACTTGACCATTTTGGAGTGACGACAATGGAGCTTTTTGATGTTCAATCAATCCATTGAAATGCCAGGGTTTGTCCCCCTTTTTTTTGTTTAAAAACATCGACGGGTGAGAACGTTTGATCTGCCCCTAGGTTCGCTTGAGGCTCATGCACGATGCCCCTCATTGCCCTAGTGTAGGGCTTTGAGGTACCAATCATTGTCTTTCGTCATGACCCTGTAGCAGGGAACCTATTGGGTGAGAACTTCTAATCTGCCCCTAGGTTCGCTTGTGGCTCATGCACGATGCCCCTCATTGCCCTAGTGTAGGGCTTTGAGGTACCAATCGTTGTCTTTCGTCATGACCTTGTAGCAGGGAACCTATTAGGTGAGAACTTCTAATCTGCCCCTAGGTTCGCTTGAGGTTCATGCACGGTGCCCCTCATTGCCCCAGTGTAAGGCTTTGAGGTACCAATCGTTGTCTTGTTTTCACAACCTCATAGTGAGGAAGAATGAAAGAAGCAGTTGATTCTTGCAAAAAGAATTTTCCATGGACGAGAAATAGTTGAAGGATTTTTTTCAGTTGGTGGATTAAGTCAAATGACTCCTATGTAGAAGCAAGATGTTTTGATGTTTTGATGATGCCAAAGGATCAAATGCTTCTAAGTTTTATTCAAGACAAGAATCCAAGAAAATCAAGATATATGATCAAGTTGATCTCTAGAATCTTAGGAAGAAGTTTCCAAATTGAAAAAGCAAAAGGTTTGTGTCATACCCTAATTTCGTCCGGGGACCTTTGCTTGATGACATGCGACCTTTCTTTGGTCCTTGTGAGGTGCTTGGCACCCATCATTAGGCAGTTTGTGAAATTCCAGGACATGCCGGAAAACCAAAAAATATTGATGCATAATCCGTAAGTTTCTGTGACACACCGGAAATCAAATGGAAGCATCGTTGCATAATTAAGTGAGATTCCGTAACATTCCGTAAGTCAAAAGGGGATGATTATGTAATCCGCAAGGTTTCATAACATTACGGAAAGAAAACAAGTATCGTTACGAGATTCGTAAGTTTCCGTAACTTTACGAAAAAAGAATCACCAAAAAAGGTAAGGGGGTGAACTTATCAAGATAGGGGTGTAAATAACAATTCAAATCTAGGCCCTTCCAGAACATTTTGGAAGTTGGGTTGCTTAAGGAGGAAGCAACTGGGCGGCAAGCTCCTCCACGTTTTTGAAAAATGGTTTTCGGGGCTTCCGCGGCTTCCGTAATACTTCCGTAAAATTTCCGAAAACCTTGGGTAAGCATATTCCACTTAACATTGGTGAAAGGGAAGAGAAAAAAGATGAAAATCAAATTCGAAAACAGTTCCGTAAGGCTTCCGTAACTTTTCCGTAAAATACGAAAAGGGGGGTGAACTTAGTAATTCGGGTGCGCTTAGAAATCTTCTTCATTAAGTCTTTGGGCGGCAAGCACCTCCCTTTTTTTCTATAAATAGCCGAAGTGTCAGCTGGTGTACGCCATCCTGACACGGATGAGCATCCATGTGGCTCAGTTAATCGCTGATGCCATCTATATTTTTGCAGGTATGGCGCCTACTAGGCACCCTTTGGACCCAGATAAGTCCAACAGGGCCCTGGGATTCCCCGCACTGATCACAGGGCTTTGCCAGTCGTTCGGAGTCCCCGTTGCACCTACCAAGGTGATTCGGCCGCCCATCACCCGGGCTTTTATTGAGAAGTACTGTACCCAGAGACAGGCTCAGGGTGATGCTCCACAGGCCGCAGGCGCGCCACCACCACCTCATCAGGCTGGCCAGGCTGGGGCATTTGACATGGAGCAGTATTTACGGCATTTGGTTCGCCAACAGGCGGCCAACCACCGAGCACATGTACAGACCCATGATTGTCTGTACCAGATGAGCCTCAGCATGCAGAGCCAGGGCTTCACTTCTTTTTCATGCCCTACTCCAGACCAGTTCAGAGCAGAGGTTGCATGGCCCGGAGATTGGCCCGAGGCCCAAGCGGGAGAGGCGCCCCCAGAAGCTCCCGGCGATGGAGAAGAGGCCCACGAGGACGAGGAGATGGCCGATTTGCTTGACTTCTTGGGAGGGAGTGGAGATACGTGACTGGGAGATCCCCAGATTCATGTTTTCTTTCATATTTCTTTTATCATTTTTTATTCTATGTTATTGTTTTGACTTGAGAGACTAATGTTTGTTTTTGTTGTTTCGATTGTCATTTGTACAGCGCATACATTTTTTTTAGATTGTTGCGTTAGTGTTTATATATCATTACTATCGATGATGTTTGAAATTCTGGAACCGTGTAGAGTTCTTCGTTTAGGAACATCGTCCAAAAATATATATGTAAAATAAACAAAAATCATGATAAAAATAAAAATAGAAAAGAAAAAAATGAAATGAATGAAATGGAAAAGAGAACAAAAGGGAAAAGAAGAGAGCAAGTAAAAGAAAAGAGAGCAAATAAGGAAAAAAAGAAAGCAAGTAAGGAAAAAGGTGGAAAAAGAGAAAATAAGTCGTCTAGCTAAAAACCGACATGCTTTTGAAAAGAGATGATTTCTAACTTTTCTTTGAAAAAAAAATTCATTGATCATAACCGATTTTTGAAGAAAAAACGTGTCTACACCTGAAGGGTGAATGCTGTGAAAATTTCCCCGGACGCCCGAAATGGACTTGGAGGAATGCACAAATTGATAAAAGAACATATTTTGGAAACATTGGGTTGATTTAAAATAGAGGAAATGAATCCTGAGCCCTAGCATCACATGACCATAAAAATTTGACACTTGAGCGTCCGCATAGGCGCATGCATGACCAGTTTTGCATAAAGTTTCCAAATCATCATTTTTTGCATTTGTGTCATGGAAATAATGTGGGGCATCCCTTTTATCCTTGAACCAAACCAAGCCCTGACATGTATCATGTCTAGCCATTCTACAAGCTTTGAGCCAAAATCCTGACTCACCATAAACCTTGACCCAGGGTGAGAATGTCAATCCTTACCCTCGGAAGCAAAAAAGAATAGAAGGGAAATTTTCAATCAAAGAAAAAGAGAAGGAAAATTTCCAATGAAAGCAAAAAAAAGAAAAGAAGGAAAATTCCCCAATCAAAGAGTGGGAGAAAGCAAAAAGAAAAGAAAGGAAATTCCCAATCAAAGAATGGGAGAAAGTAAAAAAGGAAGAAGAAGAAGGAAAGAAAGCTCCTAATCAGGGATCGAAGGAAAAACAGAAGAAATGTGCAGAAAGGTCTTTGGACCGAACAATATCTGAACAATACAGAATTGTCACCAAATGAACAAAAAAGAAGGAAAGGAAACCACGACCTAAAATGGTCTTCTCCCTTTGATTACCAACCAAAATCCCGTGCGCTAGCGACTTTTTCGCCCCGCACTAAACAAAAAAACAGAAAAAGAAAAAGCCAACAAAAATCAAAAGCCAAAAACACACAAAAGCCGAAAAACCCATCAAAAAAAAAAAACCCATTCCCAAGGGAAGTCCTATTGATCCATGATCATGCATGTAATTTTTGATTTGATAGGAAATAATTTGCAAAGTCAAGTCATGATATATCTATGGTTCGGAATTAGGATGAAACACTTACCTGTGCGAGATTGATACACTTTGAGTGATTTTCTTCTATTTTGTCGAACCCAGTGTTTCCTCTAAATGTTCATTTAGAAACGAAATGCTAACATCCAAAATCTCAGTTAAGGTTATGGGGGATTTCATCAGCAGACTCTCCTTCCCCGGTAAACGCATTGTTTTTCACTCAAAAAAGCGTATGTTGCTCTAATCAGTTGGAATATTTATCTCTTTACTAAAGCATGTTTGCATTTTAGCGAAGAAAACACCGAGACTTTTTCAAGTCTCACAAGTTATCCAGAACTACGTAGGTCTGAGTTCCTCATTGGAGGATACATAGGAGCAAGAGCCTTGCTTTTGTCGACCACACCGCCTTTTGTTGCCATGACCCAAGAGCTGGTAGCCCGCGGAGACACCTTATGGTTATTCGCACCTCGTCATTCAGTGACCCCAAGTGTGATTGACGAGCAGAGGCCAATGTGGTAATTTGCGCCCTTTCCGGAGATGTCAGCATCTTCCGATGGAGACTTTTCAAGTCTCACAAGTTATCTAGAACTACGTAGGTCTGAGTTCCTCATTGGAGGATACGTAGGAGCAAGAGCCTTGCTTTTGTCGGCCGCCCCATAATCTTTGTCATACTGACCCTGAGGTCATGCGACATGCACCCTTGTGTCATCCAGAGGCGGCGGGTCCGATGATACGCGGAGATACCTTACGGTTATTCGCACCCTTGTGTCATCCAGAGGCGGCGGGCCCGATGATACGAGGAGATACCTTACGGTTATCCGCACCCTTTTGTCATCCAGAGGCGGCGGGCCCGATGACAAGCAGAGACAAAATTTGGTCATTCTGCACCCTTGTGTCATCCAGAGGCGGCGGGCCCGATGATACGAGGAGATACCTTACGGTTATCCGCACCCTTTTGTCATCCAGAGGCGGCGGGCCCGATGACAAGCAGAGACAAAATTTGGTCATTCTGCACCCTTGTGTCATCCAGAGGCGGTGGGCCCGATGATACGCGGAGATACCTTACGGTTATCTGCACCCTTTTGTCATCCAGAGGCGGCGGGCCCGATGACAAGCAGAGACAAAATTTGGTCATTCTGCACCCTTGTGTCATCCAGAGGCGGCGGGCCCGATGACAAGCGGAGACAAAATTTGGTCATTCTGCACCCTTGTGTCATCCAGAGGCGGCGGGCCCGATGACAAGCGGAGACAAAATTTGGTCATTCTGCACCCTTGTGTCATCCAGAGGCGGCGGGCCCGATGATACGCGGAAATACCCGAGTGGTTATCCGTATAAACATTCTTTTGCTATCTGTAAGACAGAACGCTTGATAGCATGCAGAGATTGACATAGTCTTCTGCACCTTTTGTTCCTCCGGGAACAACAAGTTATTTACATGCGGAAATTTTATGGTCACCCGCGACTCTCGTCAACCGAGAGGAGCGAAATTAGTGTCATACCCTAATTTTCGTCCGGGGACCTTTGCTTGATGGCATGCGACCTTTCTTTGGTCCTTGTGAGGTGTTTGGCACCCATCATTAGGCAATTTGTGAAATTCCGGGAACGACAAGTCATGGTCACCCGCGACTCTCAACTGAGAGGAGCGAAATTAGTGTCATACACTAATTTTCGTCCGGGGACCTTTGCTTGATGGCATGCGACCTTTCTTTGGTCCTTGTGAGGTGCTTGGCACCCATCATTAGGCAATTTGTGAAATTCCGGGAACGACAAGTCATGGTCGCCCGCGACTCTCGTCAACCGAGAGGAGCGAAATTAGTGTCATACACTAATTTTCGTTCGGGGACCTTTGCTTGATGGCATGCGACCTTTCTTTGGTCCTTGTGAGGTGCTTGGCACCCATCATTAGGCAATTTGAGAAATTCCGGGAACGACAAGTCATGGTCGCCCGCGACTCTCGTCAACCGAGAGGAGCGAAATTAGTGTCATACACTAATTTTCGTCCGGGGACCTTTGCTTGATGGCATGCGACCTTTCTTTGGTCCTTGTGAGGTGCTTGGCACCCATCATTAGGCAATTTGAGAAATTTCGGGAACAACGAGTCATTTGCATGTGGGGATTTTATGGTCACCAGCGACTCTCATCAAGTCGAGAGGAACGAAATTAGTGTCTTATCTTTACTTTCCTTTTATCTCCAATAAAAGACAAGTAAAGAGGGGCAACTGTCATACCCTAATTTCGTCCGGGGACCTTTGCTTGATGACATGCGACCTTTCTTTGGTCCTTGTGAGGTGCTTGGCACCCATCATTAGGCAATTTGTGAAATTCCAGGACATGCCGAAAAACCAAAAAAATATTGATGCACAATCTGTAAGTTTCCGTGACACACCGGAAATCAAATGGAAGCATCGTTGCATAATTAAGTGAGGTTCCGTAACATTCCGTAAGTCAAAAAGGGGATGATTATGTAATCCGCAAGGTTCCGTAACATTACGGAAAGAAAACAAGTATCGTTACGAAATTCGTAAGTTTCCGTAACTTTACGAAAAAAGAATCACCAAAAAAAAGCAGAGGGGGGTGTACTTAGTAAAAATGGGGGTGCAAATAGCACCCAGGCCCACTTGGGCCCTCCAGAATATTCCTCCAGAAGGCTGTTGCTTCTGGAGGAAGCAACCTGGCTTGCCTGGGCAAGCTGGGCGGCAACCACCTCCCCTATTTTGCTATAAATAGGGGAGGAAATGAAGAAGAAAAGGGTTCAGCCCCTTTGGCACTTCTCTCTCTTTCGAATTTGCTTGGAAAAATTGTTTCCGTGAAGAAAATCTAAGTCGAGGCGCTTCCGAAACGTTTCCGTAACGTTTTCCGTGAAGAACTTCGCAAAGGTTTCGACCGTTCTTCGACGTTCTTCATTCGTTCTTCATCGTTCTTCGATCTTCAACGGGTAAGTACCTCGAACCAAGCTTTTCGATTCATTCTATGCACCCATGGTGGTCCACACTGTGTTTTGTGTATTTCTATTCTCGTTTTTTTTACTTTTTATACCCTCTGTTGACGTGCTTAAGCCATTTTACTTAAGTCATTTCTCGCTTAACTTAAAAATAAAATAAATTTCCACCGGACGTTTGAATTGTATTATCCGTTAACTTCGGTTAAAATAAATTCCGACCGTTCGGTCGTGCCGTAACCACGTTGGAAATAAAAAAAAGGAGGTAAAAAATAATATAATAATCAAAAAAATATATTTTTAGTAAAGTAAAGCGAAAAATCAATCGGACGTTTTTCTCTTTGGGATTTCTCATTCTTAATCGAATTGATTAATAACTAAAGTGAAACTAAAGGCTAAAATCAATTCGCCTAGTCAAGCTCGTCCATAAAAATAGGCTTTTGAAGTTTGTCATTTCAATTTCTCACTAAGTAAAATGGATCATTTTGAAGGTCCAACGCCTTAAAATGATCACCTCTTAAAGTAAAAAAGGAATCACTTGATAAGAAAGAACTACGTAGGTCTGATTTTCTCATCCCAAATTGAGGAATACGTAGGAGCAAAGGGAAACACCCTTGTCGACCACAAAAAAGGAAAAATATAAAAAGGATATAAGGACATAAATTGTGTGATTTTTCTGGATACTGATTTTTCTGCCAAATTGTGTGATTTTTCTTATTTTTTCATTTTATTCAAATCAATTGGTTCTTTTTGTATAACTTTTCTCCAGATTTCTAGAAAATTCAGCTCAAAATTCGAAGTAACCAATTCTCAGTGATTTTTACAAGTTTGTATGTCCAAGCTGCCAGCACCAGCAATTTTTTTTTTAAGCATGGTATATTGATTGCCTTAGGCTTACTTTCAACCTTCCTATGTATGTTGAACTCACTAGGATTGTTTACCACATTTTTAGGAGTTCAATATTCACTTAGGATCAACATTCACCAAAACTCAAATTCACAATAGACACAATCATAAGGAAACCTAAAAGTTCAAGGAAAGGTTCACAATCAAAGACTCTCTAAGAATTTTGCATGAACATGTTAAGGACTAATTAAAATGAAAGATTTGACTCAAATCAAATAATAGGATAAATTAATTTCATACACTCATGAACAAATGAGTTAGACATAGAAACAAGAAAAAAAAATTCAGCACAACATAAGAAATCTTATGTGACAAGTTTCATGACTAGACATGAATTCTATGACAAAACTACAATAGGTGAACAAGTCACTCTAGATTTTTGAGGTTTTCTTCTACTTCAATATTTTTGTAAGAATTTTATGGTTTAGGTTTCAGCCACAAAAAATAACAAGACAAAACTCAAAGGAACCTAAACTCAACACAATTCATGGTTCCAGAACAAGAACAAGAAATTTGAACCATAGAAAATAAAATCTAGCTTCTATAGCAAGTTTAATCGGTGAAAACTCTAAAGAATCATGCTAACAACATTTAGCACAAGACATTTGAGGAGATACATGGAAAAAAAATGAAGAAAAAACAATGGAAGAGAAGGTAAAGCAAAAAATTAATGGAGGTTTAAGGAGCACCTACTTGTAGCTCTTGTGCTCTGATACCACATGATGTAAGCTCCATTGGAGCTTGTAGGCCTAGGATCTTCTTCATCAATGGATTCCTTTGCTTCTTGGAAGATGAATGGCAGCGGAATGGAAAAGGAAGAGAGAGAGGAGACGCCACTTCAAGGAGAAGATAAGTCTAGAAGAAGCTCACCACCATAGGAGGCCATGGATAAGAGCTTGGAGGAAGAAGGAGATGAATGAAGGGAGGGGGAAAGAAGAGCACGAAATTTTGTGCTCTAAAAGAGCTCTGAAATCTGAAGTTTAATATTCATATGATCAAAGTTTTTTTTAATCAATATTTTGGAAGAACATTTAGATCTAAGGTTCAGCACAAGAATGTGGAAGCAAAGCTTCATGATGAATCAACAATGATTCAAAGGTGTTTTGATGTTAACAATGATGACAACAAAAGATGATGACAAAAGTGATGAACAAAAAGCTCAAAAGGTCAAAGAACAACTCAAGTGAATCAAAGAACATCTCAAGTGAATCAAGAACAAGTCAAGAGTTCAAGAATCAAGAAGAAAGCCTACAAACAAGAATCAAGATTCAAGATTCAAGATCTCAAGAATCAAGATCATGATTCAAGACTCAAGATTCAAGAATAAAGAAAGGACTCAATCAAGATAAGTATTAAAAAGTTTTTCAAAACTTTGAATAGCACATGAGTTTTTAACAAAACCTTTACCAAAGAGTTTTTACTCTCTAGTTATCGATTACCATATTGTTGTAATCGATTACAGTAGCAAAATGAGTTTGAAAATGTTTTCAAACTGAATCTACAACGTTCCAAATATTTTCAAAAGGCTGTAATCGATTACAATGTTTTGGTAATCGATTACAAGTGTCCTTGAACGTTGAAATTCAAATTTAAAAGTGAAGAGTCACATTGTTTCACTCAAAAGCTTTGTGTAATCGATTACACATATTTGGTAATCGATTGCCAGTGTTTGTTTCTGAAAAATCTAAAGATGTAACTCATCAAAAAGGTTTTGACTTTTTCAAATGGGTTTTAAGTTTTTCTAAAAGTTATAACTCTTCTGAATGGCTTTCTTGACCAGACATGAAGAGTCTATAAAAGCAAGGCTTTGTTTTGCATTTTCTAATCAATCTTTCTAACAACAATCTAGAATACTTTTGCTTTTCCAATCAATCCTTTACAAGCCTTGATATCTCTTTGAAGTTCTTCTTCTTCTTCTTTTGTACCAAAAGCTTTCTAAAGTTTTCTGGTTTTCCAAACCTTGAAAACTTGTGCTATTCATCTTTTCATTCTCTTCTCCCTTTGCCAAAAAGAATTCGCCAAGGACTAACCGCCTGAATTCTTTTTGTGTCTCTCTTCTCTCTTTTCCAAAAGAACAAGGGACTAACCGCCTGAATTCTTTTGTGTCTCCCTTCTCCCTTGTCAAAGAATTCAAAATGACACAGTCTGAGAATTCTATTGATTCTTCCCATTCCCTAATACAAAAGTGTTCAAAGGTTTAACCGCCTGAGAATTCTTTTGTATCCCCATTCACAAAGTATCAAAGGTGTAACAGCCTGAGATCTTTGTCTTAACACATTGGAGGGTACATCCTTTGTGGTACAAGTAGAGGGTACATCTACTTGGGTTTGATTGAGAACAAGAGAGGGTACATCTCTTGTGGATCAGTTCTAGTGGAGGGTACATCCACTAGGTTCAAAGAGAACAAGGGAGGGTACATCCCTTGTGAATCTTTGCTTGTAAAAGGATTTTTACAAGGTTGAAAGAAATCTCAAGGACCACAGGTCGCTTGGGGAGTGGAGGTAGGCACGGGTTGTTGCCGAACCAGTATAAAAACTCTTGTGTGTTTGTTTCCTTCTTCCCTACTCTTTTACTTTCCGCTGTGCATTTAATTTCCGCTTTTACTTTCTGTTAATTTTCTCTTCTACTCCTCATTCTCTTAATAATTTAGTAAAAGCCTTAAAAGAGTAATTTTTTAATTAGTAAAGTTTTAGGAATAATTCATTCAACCCCCCCTTCTTAATTATTCTGAGGCCACTCGATCCAACAAAGAATATTATGAATGACAAATGATAGAACCTAAAATCAACACAAAAACAAGATTCAAGAGTAGATCTACAAAATTTGAACCATAGAAATGCAAGAACAAGTGTAGATCTAATATTTAATCCGTTTATTTTTTTTTGAATCTACTCTAAACAGCACCAAACCACAAGACAATGGAGGATATACATGGAGAATAAGATGAAGAACAAGGAATTAAAGAGAATTCACCGAACAAAAAGATAGAGGAAGCAAAAGAACATCACCTAGATGAAGATGCTCTGATACCACTTGATGGAAGCTTGCTTGTGGAGCTTCTATGGAGGCTGGATCTTTGAGCTTCAATGAGGTCCTTCAATGGTGATTTTACACCATGGAGATGCAGCGGAAGGAAAAGGAGAAGAGGAGAGGGGAGGCACCATCCACTAGGGAATAAGCCAAGGAAGAAGGAGCTTCACCACCAAGACTTGCCTTAGATAAGAATCTTGAAGAGGATGCTTTAATGGAAGAAAAGAAAGAGAGAAGGGGGGAGCACGAAATTGAAGGAATAAAAGAGGGAGAGAAGTGGAACTTTGAAGTGTGTCTCATAAGACTTTCATTCATCAAAGTTACAACAAGTGTTACACATGTTTCTATTTATAGACTAGGTAGCTTCATTGAGAATCTTTCTTGAGAAAATTTCCTTGGGAAGCTTCTTTGAGAAGACTTCCTTGGGAAGCTAGAGCTTAGCTACACACACCCCTCTAATAACTAAGCTCACCTCCTTGAGAAGCTTCTTTGAGAAGATTCCTAAAGAAGCTAGAGCTTAGCTACACACACCCCCTATAATAGCTAAGCTCATCCCCATGACAAAATACATGAAAATACAAAAAATTCCCTACTACAAAGACTTCTCAAAATGCCTCGAAATACAAGGCTAAAACCTTATACTACTAGAATGGCCAAAATACAAGGCCCAAACGAAGGAAAAACCTATTCTAATATTTACAAAGATAAGTGGGCTCATACTTAGTCCATGGGCTCGAAATCTACCCTAAGGCTCATGAGAACCCTAGGGCCTTCCCTTGGATCTCTGGCCCAATCTACTTGGAGTCTTCTATCCAATGCCCTTGTGGGTTAGGATTGCATCAACTCACAATCGCCACACTAGCACTAAGGAAAGGCATTAAAATGATGGAAGGGGGAGCCATGAGAGGAGCAGTCAAAGGGACTAGTGCAACAACCACGATAAATAGGGAGACAGAAGCCTCTTGAGCAGGCAATGAAGGAGGTGTTGGAGGAGTGGGAGCTGCAACAGTAGCCTGGACGACCAAGGAAACGGAAGGTGGACCCTGAGTGCTGTGAAGAGAAGAACGGGTCAGCCCAAACATCAACCTTATCACCTGTTTAAGGGTTGAAAGACTGAAGGGGACCCTCGACTTCTTACGGCCGGACACCCCAACCCTGTCATCACACTTCCTCTTGGCCAGGACAAAGTGAGGCATGCTAGAAGTGACCTTAGCAACTTCATCATCACTAGGGTCAACCCTAGTTGTAGGTTCACCCCTTTCTCTTATAGGAGGTCCGAAAGCAGAAGAAGGCACGTCATCATTAGTAGGTCCGACCTGCTTCACCAAGGGCCTCCATGCGAAATCACCCATTATATCTGCAAAACAAGCAAAAGTGAAACAAAGGTTAATTCAAGCCAAAAACCACATTAGACATGATAAAGAGAAGATAAAATATTTTACCATCTAAGGAAGAAAGAAGGTTGCCCGTTGAAGGAAGGGTAAAAATGGCTCGAGCGTCCAATGAAGCCGACAATTGCTCCAGAATGGCCTTGTCAACCCTCTCCACCAGGGTCAGTAGATCCTCATCAAAGGACTTGAACCTAGTAGGGTTCAACTACCAGTAAAAAGGGAAACAAGGTTCCTTATCCCGATTAAACATTAGTGACAACCCATTAGCCGCAACATCGGTTGCCAGGACCTTGAAGAAGCAATCCTTAAATTGACGAATAACGTTTGAGTCAAACTTGAACAGCTTCTTGGACACATTGTTAAGGGACACCCAAACTATCTTCCTTGTTAACTTCATTTGGAAGAAATAAAGGAACATAGACACACTAGGCCAAATGTTGAAGAATGCACACATGACCTCAAAGGCCCTCACTGTCACCCAACTATTTGGATGAAGTTGGGAGGGTGCCACATTTAAACGCTCCAGCAAGGCGCATTGAAAGGAGTTTAGTGGGAGGACCAGACCTTGGACTTCAAAAAGATAGTGATACATCTAGAAGAAGAGTGGACAACTTGGCACTGCCCTTATAAAGGGAAAATCATCACTCCCATAAGCCTAGACAGTTATCTTGCAGGAGTCTTTTGGGTCGGTCAACTTCAGTTGATGCTCCAAAGCAGCGACACTCACAATATAAGTGTCGCAACCTACCCTTTGGCGGGAGGGCGACACGAGATTTACGGGTGCGTCTTCCAAGGAAGGAAAACGCCCAGAGTTGCCATCAACATTTATTAGAGGAAAAACGCTAGAAAAACCAAAAAGGAAAAAGGTCTGCGTATTTTGAAAATGAGGGTTCGGGAGTTGTTTACACACGGGGAAGGTATTAACACCCCACGCGTCGCTCACAAGGGAGGGCAGCCTTTAATCAAATGTGCAAAATCATGACTTCAAATTTATTTTATTTTCCCCTTTTTATGTTTTTTTTTATCTTTTTGGGGTCGACAAGAACGGAGCTCTTGCTCCTACATATCCTCAATTGCAATGAGGAACTTAGACCTACGTAGTTCTTTGAAAAGCAAGAAAGTTATGCGGAGTGTTGATTTTAGACTTCTAAATGGTTCGTTTTAACCGATAAAAGTAAAAAAGACTGTTAAGGCATTAAACCTTTGAATGGATTCAAGCGATTTTCTTGTGGACAAAAGCTTGATTATGAGTTGATTTTACCTTTGGTTTCACTTGGTTATTTTCCAACTCATTAAAAGATAACTTTCAAAATAAATGACCGGTTGAAACTTACTTTTTTGATGATTAACCGAGGTTACAACACAAACGATTGGTTGAATTTTATTTTGAAAGCGATTAAATGAGATTACAATGCAAACGATCGGTCGAAATTCATTTTAACATTGATTAAGTGAGATTATGGCTTAAACGATCGGTCGAAACTCTCTTAAAACAAAGAAAAAGATCACCGATGGTAGAGGAATGAAGATGAAGACATGCAAAGCAAGGATGAACCCGTAAAGATGCATAGAATGAATTCAAAGCTTCAAAATAGAAAACTAACTAGTCGAAGATCGAAGAAAGATGAAGAATGGACGAAGAACAATGAAGAACGGTCACAGAATTGATCACGGAAATGTTACGGAAGCACCTCCGCCTTGATTTTTCTTCTTCTTTCTCCTTCTTCTCACTAATTTTAGTGAAAACCTCTTACAAATGATGTTGAACCCCTTCCCCTTAGCCCCTCACACCTATTTATAGGAAAATGAAGGGAGGAGGTTGCACAGCAGCTCGCCCAGGCGAGCTGCTTGCTTCCTCCAGAAGTAACATGCTTACCTAGGCGAGCTGGTTACTTCATCTCAAAGTCTTCTAGTGGGCCCTGGGGCTGGAAAATGTCCCCAAAGTGACCATTTTGCCCCTCTTTTGAACATTTCGCACATTTCCTTCTGAAACATCACAAAACCCTATGAATTGTGCGATAATTAGTGTTAAGTAGCTCAATTCGGTCGGCAAGAATCCAAATGTCGGTCAATCATCATCCCCGGGCGAAATTAGGGTATGACAGTTGCCCCTCTTTGCTTATCTTTTATTGGAGATAAAAGGGACCCTGAAGTCTTGTAAAGTAAGGGAGACACTTGAAGTCTCGACGTAAGACTCTAATAGTCTTAGAAAAGATAAAGAGCGGAAGGCACTGATTGTCCCCGCATGCCAATGGACTTGATTGTCTCTGGAAGGAAAATAAGACTTTAATAGTCTTGAAAACAATGAAAAGAACGGATGACCATGATTGTCTCCACATGCCAACGAACTTGCTTGTCTCTGGAAGGAAAATGAGACTGCAATAGTCTTGAAAACAATGAAAAGAATAGATGACCATGATTGTCTCTGCATGCCAACGGACTCACTTGTCTCTAGAAGGCAAAGAAGACTATAATAGTCTCGAAAACAATGAAAGCGGATGACCATGATGGTCTCTACATGCCAACAGACTTGCTTGTCTCTAGAAGGAAAATGAGAATGTAATAGTCTAAATAACAATCAATGCAGATGACCATGATGGTCTCCGTATGCCATCAGACTTGATTGGCTCTGGATGTCGAAGGAGACTATAATAGTCTCGAAAACAATGAAAGTAGATGACCATGATGGTCTCCGCATGCCATCGGACTTGATTGTCTCTGGATGGCGAAGGAGACTATAATAGTCTCGAAAACAATGAAAGTGATTGACCATGATAGTCTCCGCATGCCATCGGACTTGATTGTCTCTGGATGGTGAAGGTGCGGATGACCATGTTTTGTCTCCGCGTGCCAACGGATCTAATTGTCTCTGGAAGGCAAATGAGAATTTAATAGTATCGAAAACAATGAAAGTGGATGACCATGATGGTCTGTGCATGCCATCGGACTTGATTGTCTCTGGATGACGAAAGTGCAGATGACCATGATGGTCTTTGCATGCCATTGGACTTGATCGTCTCTGGATGGCGAAGGTAAGGATGACCATGTTTTGTCTCCACGTGCCAACAGACTTGATTGTCTCTGGAAGGCAAAGGAGACTTTAATTGATATAAGCTCCATTGGAGCTTGTAGGCCTAGGGTCTTCTTCATCAATGGTGATGCAATCCTATCCCGCAAGGGCATTGGGTAGAAGACTCAAAGTAGATTGGGCTAGAGATCCAAGGGAAGGCCCTAGGGTTCTCATGAGCCTTAGGGTATATTTTGAGCCCATGGGCTAAGTATGAGCCCGCTTATCTTTGTAAATATTAGAATAGACTTTTCCTTCGTTTGGGCCTTGTATTTTGGCCATTCTAGTAGTATAGGGTTTTAGCCTTGTATTTCGGGGCATTTTGAGTAGTCTTTGTAGTAAGGACTTTTTTTTTTGGTATTTTCATGTTTTTTTGTCATGGGGGTGAGCTTAGCTATTATAGGGGGTGTGTAGCTAAGCTCTAGCTTTTCATCTCAAGGAGGTGAGCTTAGCTATTAGAGAGGTATGCGTAGCTAATCTCTAGCTTCTTTAGGAATCTTCTTAAGGAAGCTTCTCAAGGAGGTGAGCTTAGTTATGAGAGGGGTGTGTGTAGCTAAGATCTAGCTTCTCAAGGAAGTTTTCTCAAAGAAGCTTCTCAAGGAAGTTTTCTCAAGAAAGCTTCTCAAGGAAGCTACCTAGTCTATAAATAAAAGCATGTGTAACACTAGTTGTAACTTTGATGAATGAGAGTCTTGTGAGACATACTTAAAAGTTCCACTTCTCTCCCTCTTTTATTCCTTCAATTTCGTGCTTCTCCCCTCTCTCTTTCTCTCCCTCTTTCTTTTCCTCCATTGAACCATCATTCCAAGCTTCTTATCCAAGGCTCATCTTGGTGGTGAAGCTTCTTCTTCCATGGCTTATTCCCTAGTGGATGACGCCTCCTCTCACCTCTTCTCCTTTGTCTTCCGCTGCATCTCCATGGTGGGAAATCACCATTAAAGGACCTCATTGAAGCTCAAAGATCCAGCCTCGACAGAAGCCCCACAAGCAAGCTTCCATCAAGTGGTATCAGAGCACAAGAGCTTCAAGTAGGTGCTCCTTAAACCTCCATTAATTTTTTTTCTTTACCTTCTCTTCCATTGTTGTTTCTTCATTATTTTCCATGTATCTCCTCACATGTCTTGTTCTAAATTTTTTTAACATGATTCTTTAGAGTTTCGACCGATTAAACTTGCTATAGAAACTAATTTGATTTTCTATGGTTCAAATTTCTTGTTCTTGTTCATGAACCATGAATTGTGTTGAGTTTAGGTTCCTTTGAGTTTTGTCTTGTTATTTTTTGTGGCTGAAACCTAAACCATAAAATTCTTACAAAAATATTAAAGTAGAAGAAAACCTAAAAAATCTAGAGTGACTTGTTCACCTTTTGTAGTTTTGTCATAGAAGTCATATCTAGTCATAAAACTTGTCACATAAGATTTCTTATGTTGTGCTGAATTTTATTTTCTTGTTTCCTTGTCTAGCTCATTTATTCATGAGTGTATGAAATTATTTTAGCCTATTATTTGATTTGAGTCAAATCTTTCATGTTAATTAGTCCTTAACATGTTCATGCAAAATTCTTAGAGAGTCTTTGATTGTGAACCTTTTCTTGAACTTTTAGGTTTCCTTATGATTGTGTCTATTGTGAATTTGAGTTTTGGTGATTGAATTGCTGGCTGAAATGTTGATCCTAAGTGAATATTGAACTCCTAAAACTGTGGTAAACAATCCTAGTGAGTTCAACATACATAGGAAGGTTGAAATTAAGCCCAAGGCAATCAATATACCATGCTTAAAGAAACAAATCGCTGGTGCTGGCAGCTTGGACATACAAACTTGTAAAAATAACTGAGAATTGGTTACTTCGAATTTTGAGCTGAAATTTTTACTGAATTTTCTAGACATCTGGAAAAAAGTTATAAAAAAAGAAACAAGTGATTTGGATAAAGGGAAAAAATACTAAAAATCACACAATTTGGCAGGAAAATCAGTATCCAGAAAAAAAAAAGGTGAAAGGGAAGTGTGCTTGTTGTTTTGGCTCAAAATTTATTCTATAATTGGAAATTTATATTGAAAATTAGTGTGAAGACAAGTGCCAAAGCTAGAGGTTTGTTGAGTCTTTTTTTTCAGTTTTTTTACTCTACTCTAGAGCCATTCTAAGTTTCTCTTTGAGCCCTAGCTTGCTTCTACGTCCTTTTCATTGCTTTAATTGTTGAATAATCTTTGAAAAATTGTCTTGTTAAAACTCCATTGGTTTAGCTTTCATTTCATTTTTTTTTGGTCTTTGGTTATTGCTTGTCTCTTTGTTTCCTTGTTTGTGGGTTGCCATATAGGGAATTGGAAGGATGATTGGTTCCATCCCTTGAAGAATTTGAGTCCAGAAGCAAGGGGCCAACCACCTTAAGAGCTATTGGACTAAGAAGCACTCCAAATTGAGTGAATCACCAAAGAGAGAACAACCACCAAAATTGAGGACCGTTTTGTAATTTTGTAATTTGCCTAAAATTGAGTGAAGCACTCCAAATTGCTTTCAAGTTTTTTAACAAAAAGGCCTTTCATTGGAAGTGTGTTGGGAGCCTCCAATAGGTTACCAAACTTCCATTTGTGTGTAATAATTTTAGGCAATTTTTCCTTAGGATAGTGAGTGTTTTGTTGGGAACCTTGAATGTGGCAATCCAAACACTCTTAGGATTCGCCTAGTTTACATTTCTTGCTTACTTTCATAGCTTATTTCCTTTACCTTCCATTGTCAAACCGCCTAGATAGCTTTCCTTTTACCAATTAGTTTTTTACCTTATCTTTCACACCTCTTTTAGTGTTTATTTGGCTAGTTTCAACCATAGTTTCTTTTACCTTATGTTTTCAAACCTCCAACAAGAAAGAACCACAACTTAGGAACCAACATGAGTCATAATGATGCAATCCTATCCCGCAAGGGCATTGGGTAGAAGACTCCAAGTAGATTGGGCTAGAGATCCAAGGGAAGGCCCTAGGGTTCTCATGAGCCTTAGGGTATATTTTGAGCCCATGGGCTAAGTATGAGCCCGCTTATCTTTGTAAATATTAGAATAGGTTTTTCCTTCGTTTGGGCCTTGTATTTTGGCCATTCTAGTAGTATAGGGTTTTAGCCTTGTATTTCGGGGCATTTTGAGTAGTCTTTGTAGTAAGGACTTTTTTTTTGTATTTTCGTGTTTTTTTGTCATGGGGGTGAGCTTAGCTATTATAGGGGGTGTGTAGCTAAGCTCTAGCTTTTCATCTCAAGGAGGTGAGCTTAGCTATTAGAGAGGTATGTGTAGCTAATCTCTAGCTTCTTTAGGAATCTTCTTAAGGAAGCTTCTCAAGGAGGTGAGCTTAGTTATGAGAGGGGTGTGTGTAGCTAAGCTCTAGCTTCTCAAGGAAGTTTTCTCAAAGAAGCTTCTCAAGGAAGTTTTCTCAAGAAAGCTTCTCAAGGAAGCTACCTAGTCTATAAATAGAAACATGTGTAACACTAGTTGTAACTTTGATGAATGAGAGTCTTGTGAGACGTACTTCAAATTTCCACTTCTCTCCCTCTTTTATTCCTTTAATTTCGTGCTCCCCCCTCTTTCTTTCTCTCCCTCTTTCTTTTCCTCCATTGAAGCATCCTTCCAAGCTTCTTATCCAAGGCTCATCTTGGTGGTGAAGCTCCTTCTTCCATGGCTTATTCCCTAGTGGATGGCGCCTCCTCTCACCTCTTCTCCTTTGTCTTCCGCTGCATCTCCATGGTGGAAAGTCACCATTAAAGGACCTCATTGAAGCTCAAAGATCCAGCCTCCACAGAAGCCCCACAAGCAAGCTTCCATCAAATGGTTTCCTTTGCTCTTTGGAAGATGAATGGCAGTGGAATGGAGAAGGAAGAGAAAGAAGAGACGCCACTTCAAGGAGAAGATGAGTCTAGAAGAAGCTCACCACCATAGCAGGCCATGTATAAGAGCTTGGAGGAAGAAGAAGATGAATGAAGGGAGAGGGAGAGAAGAGCACGAAATTTTGTGCTCTAAGAGAGCTCTGAAATCTGAAGTTTAATATTCAAAAGATCAAAGTTGAAAAAAATGCACACACATGACCTCTATTTATAGCCTAAGTGTGAGACAAAATTAGAGGAAAATTTGAATTTCAATTGAAATTTCACTTGAATTTGAAATTGAATTTGTGGAGCCAAACTTTGGAGCCAAAATTTCACTAATTATGATTAGTGAATTTTAGTTATGGTTCAGCCCACTAATCCAAGATCAATTCCAAGATGCTCCACTAAGTGTGCTTAGGTGTCATGAGGCATGTAAAGCATGAAGGACATGCACAAAGTGTGACTATATGATGTGGCAATGGGGTGTAGTAAGCAAATGCTCACCTCCCCCTCTAAAATTTAATTGGATTGGGCTTCTACCAATTCAATTAAATTTATTTCCCAACACACATCAAATATTCACTTAGTGCATGTGAAATTACAAAACTACCTCTAATACAAAAGCTAGTCTAGGTGCCCTAAAATACAAGGGCTGAAAAATCCTATATTTCTAGGGTACCCTACCTACATTAAGGAGCCCTAAATACAAGGACCAAATAAAATGCATCCTAGTCTAATATGTACAAAGATAATTGGACCCAACCTTGGCCCGTGGGCTCAGAAATCTACCCTGAGGTTCATGAGAACCCTAGGGCCTTCTTCAGCAGCTCTAGCTAAATCCTCTTGGAGCCTCTTGCTCATGGCTCTAGTGACTGGCCCCTTCCTAGGGAGGATTGCATCATCCCCTTCCACTTGAAGAGGATTTGACCTCAAATCTGTTAGTTCCTTCTCCTCAATATCAACTGCACCTGCAAAAGGAATTAAATCAGAAATGTTAAAAGTGGTGCTGACTCCATACTCTTCTGGGAGGTCCAACCTATAGGCATTTTTATTGATCTTCTCCAAAACCTGAAAAGGTTCATCCCCTCTAGGGCTAAGCTTGGATTTCCTTTTAGTAGGGAATCTATCCTTCCTAAGATGAAGCCAAACCCAGTCACCCTCATTAAGAACTAGCTTTTTTCTTCCTCTATTGCCTTTAGTTGAATACACCTTTGTTTGGTTCTTTATTTGGTTCTTAACCCTCTCATGCAAATTCTTTACAAACTATGACCTAGATTCCCCTTCTTTATGTATAAAAGTAGTGTCTAGTGGGAGGGGAATGAGGTCTAACGGTGTTAGGGGATTGAACCCATAGACAACCTCAAAAGGGGACTTCTTGGCGGTTCTATGAACCCCCCTGTTGTAGGAAAATTCTACATGAGGAAGATACTCATCCCAAGACTTATGGTTGCCTTTCAGAAGAACCCTTAAAAGGATGGATAAAGACCTATTCACTACCTCTGTTTTCCCATCAGTTTGTGGATGACAAGTGGTAGAGAAAAGAAGTTTACTTCCTAGCTTAGTGTCGCAACCTACCCTTCGGCGGGAGGGCGACGCGAGACTCGCGGGATGCGTGTTCCACGAAAGGAATACGCGCGGAGTCGCCACCAACGTTTATTTGAGGAAAACGTCGGAAAAACCAGAAAAGACGCGATCTACGAACTTTTAAGTGAAAGGTTCGGGAGTTGTATTTACGCACGGGGAAGGTATTAGCACCCCACACGTCCGTCCCAAGGGACGGCAGCCATTAATCCAATGTGCAAACATGACTTTGATTTTTACGTTCCCTTTTATGTCCTTATATCCTTTATACCCTTTTTATATTTTTTCTTTTTTGTGGTCGACAAGGGTGTTTCCCTTTGCTCCTACGTATTCCTCAATTTGGGATGAGAAAATCAAACCTACGTAGTTCTTTCGGAACAAAGTGTTTGGTTAAGTTGTTTTTGTCTTTTTTTGCAAAATATGTTTTTATTGAACAAAAGGTCATTTAAGGTGTTGAACCATTAAACGGCCTTTTGATTTTGAAAGGAGAGAAACGTTAAGGCGTTGGACCATTAACGATCTCTTGTTTTTGAAAGGAGAGAAACGTTAAGGCATTGGACCATTAACGATCTCTTGGGGTGGTCGACAAAAGCTGGGCTTTTGCTCCTATGTATCCTCAATGAGGAACTCAGACCTACGTAGTTCTTGCTTATCAAGTGATTCTTTTTTACTTAAGTGGTGATCATTTTAAGGCGTTGGACCTTTAAAAATGATCCATTTTACTTAGTGAGAAATTGGAATGACAAACTTCAAAAGCCTATTTTTATGGACGAGCTTGACTAGGCGAGTTGATTTTATCCTCAGTTTCACTTTAGTTATTAGTCAATTCGATTAAGAATGAGAAATCCCAAAGAGAAAAACGTCCGATTGATTTTCCGATTTATTTTGCTAAAAGATGTTTTTTTTTATTATTATATTATTTTTTACCTCTTTTTGATTTCCAATGTGGTTACGGCACGACCGAACGGTCGGAATTTATTTTAACCGAAGTTAACGGATAATACAATTCAAACGTTCGGTGGAAATTTATTTTATTTTTAAGTTAAGCGAGAAATGACTTAAGTAAAATGGCATAAGCACGTCAAGAGGGGGTATAAAAAATAAACAAAACGAGAATAAAAATGCACGAAACACAATGTGGACCACCGTGGGTACATAGAATGAATCGAAAAGCTTGGTTCAAGGTACTTACCCGTTGAAGATCGAAGAACGATGAAGCACGAATGAAGAACGTCGAAGAACGGTTGAAACCTTTGCGAAATTCTTCACGGAAAACGTTACGGAAACGTTTCGGAAGCGCCTTGGCTTAGATTTTCTTCACGGAAACAATTTTTCCAAGCAAATTCGAAAGAGAGAGAAGTGCCTAAGGGGCTGAACCCTTTTCTTCTTCACTTCCTCCCCTATTTATAGCAAAATAGGGAAGGTGGTTGCCGCCCAGCTCGCCCAGGCGAGCCAGGTTGCTTCCTCCAGAAGCAACAACCTTCTGGAGGAATATTCTGGAGGGCCCAAGTGGGCCTGGGTGCTATTTGCATCCCCATTTTTACTAAGTACACCCCCTCTGCTTTTTTTGGTGATTCTTTTTTCGTAAAGTTACGGAAACTTACGAATTTCGTAACGATACTTGTTTTCTTTCCGTAATGTTACGGAACCTTGCGGATTACATAATCATCCCCTTTTTGACTCACGGAATGTTACGGAACCTCACTTAATTATGCAACGATGCTTCCATTTGATTTCCGGTGTGTCACGGAAACTTACGGATTGTGCATCAATATTTTTTTCGGTTTTCCGGCATGTCCTGGAATTTCACAAATTGCCTAATGATGGGTGCCAAGCACCTCACAAGGACCAAAGAAAGGTCGCATGTCATCAAGCAAAGGTCCCCGGACGAAATTAGGGTATGACAGTTGCCCCTCTTTACTTGTCTTTTATTGGAGATAAAAGGAAAGTAAAGATAAGACACTAATTTCGTTCCTCTCGATTTGACGAGAGTCGCGGGTGACCATAAAATCTCCACATGCAAATGACTTGTTGTTCCCGGAATTTCACAAATTGCCTAATGATGGGTGCCAAGCACCTCATAAGGACCAAAGAAAGGTCACATGTCATCAAGCAAAGGTACCCGGACGAAATTAGGGTATGACACTAATTTCGTTCCTCTCGGTTGACGAGAGTCGCGAGTGACCATAAAATTTCCGCATGTAAATGACTTGTTGTTCCCGGAATTTCACAAATTGCCTAATGATGGGTGCTAAGCACCTCACAAGGACCAAAGAAAGGTCGCATGTCATCAAGCAAAGGTCCCCGGATGAAATTAGGGTATGACACTAATTTCGTTCCTCTCGGTTGACGAGAGTCGCGGGTGACCATAAAATTTCCGCATGTAAATGACTCGTTGTTCCCAGAGGAACAAAAGGTGCAGAAGACTATGTCAGTCTCTGCATGTCATCGGGCCGCCGCCTCTGGATGACACAAGGGTGCAGAATGACCAAATTTTGTCTCTGCGTGTCATCGGGCTCGCCGCCTCTGGATGACAAAAGGGTGCGGATAACCGTAAGGTATCTCTGCGTGTCATCGGGCCCGCCGCCTCTGGATTACACAAGGGTGCATGTCACATGACCTCAGGGTCAGTATGACAAAGATTATGGGGCGGCCGACAAAAGCAAGGCTCTTGCTCCTACGTATCCTCCAATGAGGAACTCAGACCTATGTAGTTCTAGATAACTTGTGAGACTTGAAAAGTCTCCATCGGAAGATGCTGACATCTCCGGAAAGGGCGCAGATGACCACATTGGCCTCTGCTCGTCAATCACACTTGGGTCACTGGAATGACGAGGTGCGGATAACCATTCTTCCTCACTATGGGTTGTGAAACAAGACAACGATTGTACCTCAAAGCCTTACACTGGGGCAATGAGGGGCACCGTGCATGAACCTCAAGCGAACCTAGGGGCAGGTTAGAAGTTCTCACCTAATAGGTTCCCTGCTACAAGGTCATGACGAAAGACAACGATTGGTACTCAAACCCTACACTAGGGCAATGAGGGGCATCGTGGATGAGCCACAAGCGAACCTAGGGCAGATTAGAAGTTCTCACCCAATAGGTTCCTGCTACAGGTCATGACGAAAGACAATGATTGGTACCATCAAAGCCTACACTAGGGCAATGAGGGGCATCGTGCATGAGCCTCAAGCGAACCTTAGGGCAGATCAAACGTTCTCACCCGTCGATGTTTTTAAACCAAAAAAGGGGGACAAACCCTGGCATTTCAATGGATTGATTGAACATCAAAAAGCTCCATTGTCGTCACTCCAAAATGGTCAAAGTGACTAAATCAAACATAACGTACACTCTGAGGGAGTTCCCGGAGAGATTTGCAAAAGATAGGATAAGGTTTGCATGAATTATCACCTCTTTCAAAAGGACAGTCAATCTTTGTGTTTCCAAAAAAAAAAATTTAATCAAAATCAAAATCACAAAATAGGGAAAGAATGTCATGAACATTTGTACAACTTTCCAATACATTTCATTGTTGCATATGAAGTTCACATTTACCGGCATTTCAAGACAAGGTTGCGTGCATCTGCATCCCTAAAAATCATGTTAAATGCATAGATTTCTTACCTCTAATCTCCAATCTTGTGAATTTGGGATGACTGGCCCTCTCGATGAGCCAATCTATTGCTTTCTCATAAGGGTGGACCCTTGGGTACTAGTACCCTCACTTTTAGAGGACTACACGTCCTCGTCATCAAGAGGGCTACACGCCCTCGCCTTCAGAGGACTACATGTCCTCACCATCAGAGGGCTACACGTCCTCGTCTTAGAGGACTACACGTCTTCACCTTCAGAGGGTTGCACGCCCTTGCTTCAGAGGATTGCACGTCTCGTCTTCAAAGGCGGACACGTCCTCAACTTCAGAGGGCTACATGCCCTCGCCTTTACAGAGCTATGCTCCTCACTTAAGTGGGATCCATATCCGCACCTTAAGAGAATTTAAGGTCCTCTGCCCTTAATGCTTACCCGAGACTGCGCTCCCGATTTAAGGGGCGAGTAGTTTCCTTTATCTAGTTTCCTGGGCTACCCCCTGATATTGGAGGGCGACCAACTGTGCGAGCACATCCATAGAGGGAGGCTATCACGCAGCTTACTATGCATACTGGGGCAAGATTCACCCGTACCGCTACAAAGAGATAAGTACGGATCATGCGCACCAACATAACCACTCTTACATAGATATAGATGACGTGCTACTTAGCAACATTCTGCCCAGACGCCGCCGCAGTGCGATCTCCCCCTGCAGAAGTATCAGTTGGTCTGTGTCGTCCCGACATAGGTAAGTATGCATATGGTTCAACTGATTTCTGATACCATCTATTGTTTGCAGGAATCGCACCCACAAAGACACCCAGTGGACCCGGAGAAAGTCCAACAGGGCCCTGGGGTTCCAGCTCTGGTTACGGGCCTCTGTTAGTCTATAGGGCGCCGTCCCCCAGCAAGTTCATGCCATCGTGACATAGGTAAGTATGCACCTCCCCAAACTGATTTCTAATGTCCATCTATTGTTTGCAGGATCTCTCTACTT